>NC_092164.1:51592805-51875305 GCF_045791955.1 Oncorhynchus clarkii lewisi
GCCTTTATGGAAGAGTGGCAAGAAGAAAGCCTTTTCTTAAAGATATCCATAAAAAGTGTTGTTTAAAGTTTGCCACAAGCCACCTGGGAGACACACCAAACATGTGGAAGAAGGTGCTCTGGTCAGATGAAACCAAAATTGAACTTTTTGGCAACAATGCAAAACGTTATGTTTGGCGTAAAAGCAACACAGCTCATCACCCTGAACACACCATCTCCACTGTCAAACATGGTGGTGGCAGCATCATGGTTTGGGCCTGCTTTTCTTCAGCAGGGACAGGGAAGATGGTTAAAATTGATGGGAAGATGGATGGAGCCAAATACAGGACCATTCTGGAAGAAAACCTGATGGAGTCTGCAAAAGACCTGAGACTGGGACGGAGATTTGTCTTCCAACAAGACAATGATCCAAAACATAAAGCAAAATCTACAATGGAATGGTTCAAAAATAAACATATCCAGGTGTTAGAATGGCCAAGTCAAAGTCCAGACCTGAATCCAATCGAGAATCTGTGGAAAGAACTGAAAACTGCTGTTCACAAATGCTCTCCATCCAACCTCACTGAGCTCGAGCTGTTTTGCAAGGAGGAATGGGAAAAAATGTCAGTCTCTCGATGTGCAAAACTGATAGAGACATACCCCAAGCAACTTACAGCTGTAATCGCAGCAAAAGGTGGCGCTACAAAGTATTAACTTAAGGGGGCTGAATAATTTTGCACGCCCAATTTGTCAGTTTTTGATTTGTTAAAAAAGTTTGAAATATCCAATAAATGTCGTTCCACTTCATGATTGTGTCCCACTTGTTGTTGATTCTTCACAAAAAAATACAGTTTTATATCTTTATGTTTGAAGCCTGAAATGTGGCAAAAGGTCGCAAAGTTCAAGGGGGCCGAATACTTTTGCAAGGCACTGTACCTACGTTATATAAGTATGCACGGTAGCTTTGACACTGGTTTTTAACATCACCATTAAACTAGATCTCGGGCGACACCGATGTTGCCATTTTTTGCTAATATCGTCCGATTCCGATATATTCACCGATATATCGTGCATCCCTAGTTAAAACGCTGTCATTTTCACTTTAAACTTTAGGTCACCGGTTACTTTGTTTGCTAAACATGAAATGTTTTTTGCAATGGGAAGTAATACTTGTACATTTTGATTGGGAAATGCTTAATGGTTGTGTTTTTGTGTTCTTATGATTGGGACCTATTGGATTATTATGTCTGAGTTTATGGACTGCTTATCCTTTAACATCATGCTGTGTGGGACTGCTGTCTTTCCATGCAGTGGTGTCTGGAGAAGTGGGTATACTCTAATTTTGCCCAAAAGTTCCCAAATGGCCCACCCAGCGAAGGAAAGGCACCCTGTGTGAAAGTACATTTCACTCTCAAAATCACACTTTTTTTTAAAAGAAAAAAGACCAAATTGTGACGGTCTAAGGCCACAACAATGCTAAAACCACATCAATCTGATTAGGTGGGCCTGTCAGGGCCTGGCTCCACAGTGGGTGGGCCTCTGTCCACCCAGGCCCATCCATGTCTACACCCCGGATGCAGCACATGATGACAAATAGCCTTCTAACCAACAATAAGGACTTAACTTTTTCAATACCTGGTTTGCGTACCCATTGTTAACTTAGTTATCATTTACTGGTAGATATCATAAGTTAAAATGTCTCCTACCCTGCCGGCTATGGATGTCAAAACTAGTTGAGAGCTGCACACTCTTGCTGCCTGCAGATAATATTCCGCTGAAACTAGGCTATGTGTGTGGAACGCATGTGACTGTATTTCACGCGCTTTGCGATTGTGTAGGCTACTTTGTGCATGATTTCTCTATTATACTACATATTTGATAAGTCGTATACCTCTACTACACTACTTTGATACGCATCAGTAGGGATTAAGAGTATAAGCAATGCCCACTAAAACAAAAGTGGGTATATGGCTTATACCTGCGTATACCCTCAACTAGACCACTGGCCCTTTGTGTTTTACAAAAAGTGTACTCTCCTACATTAGTGCTCTGGTATTACGGTCCTTTCAGAATCACGAACTTGTCACACACTGAAGGCCTATAGGTTCACCACTGTACTAACCTGTCACATACTGAAGACCTATAGGTTCACCACTGTACTAACCTGTTACATACTGAAGATCTATAGGTTCACCACTGTACTAACCTGTCACATACTGAAGATCTATAGGTTCACCACTGTACTAACCTGTCACACACTGAAGACCTATAGGTTCACCACTGTACTAACCTGTTACATACTGAAGACCTATAGGTTCACCACTGTCACATACTGAAGACCTATAGGTTCACCACTGTCACACACTGAAGACCTATAGGTTCACCACTGTACTAACCTGTAACACACTGAAGACCTATAGGTTCACCACTGTACTAACCTGTTACATACTGAAGACCTATAGGTTCACCACTGTCACATACTGAAGACCTATAGGTTCACCACTGTCACACACTGAAGACCTATAGGTTCACCACTGTACTAACCTGTCACACACTGAAGACCTATAGGTTCACCACTGTACTAACCTGTCACATACTGAAGATCTATAGGTTCACCACTGTACTAACCTGTCACATACTGAAGATCTATAGGTTCACCACTGTACTAACCTGTCACATACTGAAGACCTATAGGTTCACCACTGTCACACACTGAAGACCTATAGGTTCACCACTGTACTAACCTGTTACATACTGAAGATCTATAGGTTCACCACTGTACTAACCTGTCACATACTGAAGATCTATAGGTTCACCACTGTCACACACTGAAGACCTATAGGTTCACCACTGTACTAACCTGTAACACACTGAAGATCTATAGGTTCACCACTGTACTAACCTGTTACATACTGAAGATCTATAGGTTCACCACTGTCACATACTGAAGATCTATAGGTTCACCACTGTCACATACTGAAGATCTATAGGTTCATCACTGTCACACACTGAAGACCTATAGGTTCACCACTGTACTAACCTGTTACATACTGAAGATCTATAGGTTCACCACTGCGCAACATGTCTATAACAGGTATAAAGGCTGTTAAGATATTTGACCTGGCTAAGTGGTTTTATGCCCTGACTGAATGGGAGCTGATAATTATTCATTTTTTTACTCTGCTGGTCTCGGGAAGACATTTTGATACCTCACTGTCTGAGACAGAGTCAAGAGTGAGTACAAGACAAGACCGAGACACTCAATATGTGGTCTCGAGAATGGACTCGAGGAACATTCACTATCTTCTTGGTAAGCAACTCCAGTGTAGATTTGACCTTCGGTTTTAGGTTATTGTCCTGCTGAAAGGTGAATTAATCTTACAGTGTCTGGTGGAAAGCAGACACTGCGAGATGGTCTCGAGTTCTACAACACCGATAAGGGAATGTGTAAATATTGGTATAGATAAAAAGGGTTTGTTGTTGATACTGTAACAAGTGACAAATGATAGCCTATCACCAGGCTGTTAAATAACGTCTTGTGTCATTTTTTATTAACATGATTAATGACTGTAGTAAGACAATCAGAATATCAGAATTAAAGGGATTTTGCACAGTTGGGAAATGTTTTCTTTTACAACTCTATTGTATTTTATGATGTCATGTTTAACAAAAAAACATATTGTAATAAAGTCTTAATGTGACTAAAGCTGACACTGACTGGTGTGTGTGTATGTGTCTGTGTGAGCGTACTGTGTCTTTGGGAGTGCTGACTTAGATTCACTGACTGAGTGGTATGATATAGTGTATTAGGGTGTAAAACACACCAGCCACAGCAGCCAAGCTGTCCTGGGCCCCAGAGTATAAAGGCTAACAAACTCAACACAGCCAAACAATGATACTGTATACACACAAAACATTTCAGAGCAACATCCAGCTAGCATTAAATATGAAAAGTACTGCCATCTACTGGTAGTAGTAGTGTGTGTGTTCTACTTCATACCTTTCAGACTGTCAGTACAGTTGAAATTATGGATTATATCCCTCGCACTCCGCGCAGGTTAAGTAATAATCACAACTAAATCACGCAGGTGAAGTGACAGCGGGAGGACATATAAAACCGTAAATCAGACCACGCACTGTCTCTAATATCCTTCTCGCAGTTAGTTTAGCTGTGTCGCGCATGTTGACTGCTGCGCTGCTCCTGTAAACTAAACTGTGTGAGTTGTGTGTACTGTCAGTCTGTCACCAGGTCTCCCCTACCTATCCCTTTTATATAAGGATATCAGGCTTCCTTGTCTTGTACTCATTTAGCCCAACAGTTAGTGTGTGTGTGTGTTGGCCACCGTATTCCGGTGTTAACCTTGTCAATATATCCCTGCTGTGGTTGTTATCAAGGCCACCGGGCACTACTTGTCCTTCAACTATTTAAAACTCAAACGGGTCTCTTCCCTAGATAAACACATCTAGGAAGGTGTCACGCCCTGGTCTTAGTATTTTGTGTTTTCTTTATTATTTTGGTCAGGCCAGGGTGTGACATGGGTTAATTATGTGGTGTGTTTTGTCTTGGGGGTTTTTGTAGGTATTGGGATTGTGGTATAGTGGGGTTATCTAGAAAAGTCTATGGTTGCCTGAAGTGGTTCTCAATCAGAGGCAGGTGTTTATCGTTGTCTCTGATTGGGAACCATATTTAGGCAGCCATATTCTTTGAGTGTTTGGTGGGTGATTGTTCCTGTCTCTGTGTTTGTTTGCACCAGATAGGCTGTTTAGGTTTTTTCACGTTTTTGTATACTGTTCGTGTTTTCATCTTTATTAAAGATGTATACAAATAACCATGCTGCATTTTGGTCCTCCTCTCCTTCATCAGAAGAAAACCTTAACAGAAGGTTAGCCTAACCAGCTATAAAACGTGAGATTTTGGATTGCCTCCCCTAGGCATTCCTCTCCACTGGTATCACTAACATGCTACCAAACGACGGCCATTCGTGCATGTTTCGCATAAATATGCCTACATTTAAACATGATATCTTTCCTGCTCCAGCCCTGTGGTCATAGCTAGGCTCACTCAAAATTATATTGCGAAATGATTGTAGCTCTCTACCCTGTATTGGGGAAGCTGTTGTATCCCGTCTCCGGTTACTGTTATTTTAGTTCATTTGATGAATTAGTATATATTGTATTATATTGCATAAGAAATATTTTATATTTATAATTAATAATGTATTTTCACATTCTGAGCTTGAAGAACAAATCTAATCAAACTTTATTTGTCACATGAGCCAAATACAACAAGTGTAGACGTTACCGTGAAATGCTTACTTTACAAGCCCTTAACCAACAGTGCAGTTCAAGAAGAGTTAAGAAAATATTTACCAAATAAACTAAAGTGAAAATAATAAAAAGTAACACAATAAAATAATAACGAGCCTATATACAGGGTGTACGTACTGGTACCGAGTGTGAGGTTAGTTGAGGTAATTTGTAAGTTTAGGTAGGTAGTGGTGAAGTGACTGCACAGATAGTAAACAGCAAGTAGCAGCAGTGTACAAAACAAATAGAGAGGTGGGGGGGGGGGGGTCAATGTAAATAGTCTGGGTGGCCATTTGATTAATTGTTCAGCAGTATTATGGCTTGGGGGTAGAAGCTGTTAAGGAGCCTTTTGGTCCGAGACTTGGCGCTCTGGTACCGCTTACCGTGGGGTAGCAGAGAAAACAGTCTATGACTTGGGTGACTGGAGTCTTTGACAATTTTTGGGGCTTTCCTCTGACACCGCCTAGTATAGAGGTCCTGGATGACAGGAAACTTGGCCCCAGTGATGTACTGGGCCGTACGCACTATCCTCTGTAGCGCCTTACGGTCAGATGCCAAGCAGTTGCCATAACAGGTGATGATGTAACCGGTCAGGATGATCTCAATGGTACAGCTGTATAACATTTTGAGGATCTGGGGACTCATGCCAAATCTTTTCAGTCTCCTGAGGGGGAAAGGTTTTGTAGTGCCCTCTTCACGACAGTTTTGGTGTATTTGGACTATGATAGTTTGTTGGTGATATGGACACCAAGGAATTGAAACTCTCGACCTGCTCCACTACAGCCCTGTCGATGTTAATGGGGGCCCGTTCGGCCCGCCTTTTCCTGTAATCCACGATCAGCTCCTTTGTCTTGCTCACATTGAGGGAGAGGTTGTGGTCTTGGCACCACACTGCCAGTTCTCTGACCTCCTCCCTATAGAATGTCTCATCGTTGTCGGTGATCAGGCCTACCACCGTTGTTGGGTGGTCAGCAAACTTAATGATGGCGTTGGAGTCGTGTTTGGCCACGCAGTCATGGGTGAAGAGAGAGTACAGGAGGGGACTAAGCAGGCACCCATGAGGGGCCCGCGTGTTGAGGATCAGCGTGGCAGATGTGTTGCTCCCTGCCCTTACCACCTGGGGGCGGCCCGTCAGGAAGTTCAGGATTCTGTTGCAGAGGTACAGTTGAAGTCGGAAGTTTACATACAGCTTAGGCAAATACATTTAAACTCAGTTTTAATCCTAGTAAATTTCCCTGTTTTAGGTCAGTTAGGATCACCACTTTATTTTAATAATGTGAAATGTCAGAATAATGCACATTCCCAGTGGGTCAGAAGTTTACATACTGTCAGAAGGTGAGTGTAGCTGGTGCATGAAGTCAGGTGCAGGAGAGCAAAATGAGTGAGCAACGTACTTTACTCAAAAAATAAAGGCACAAGGTAAACAAATACACTTGACCAATAACCAACGGGAATATTATGCACGGGTGAACACAGCACCCGTCAAAAAACCAGCCATCATAAACCGAACTGAACATAGAAATAATCACGCACAACAAACATGGGGGAAACAGAGGGTTAAATACATTAACATGTCATTGGATAATGAAAATTAGTCCACGCCTGCTAGCCTACTGGCCTTATTGGGTCGACAGGAACATTAGCCAGAGCTATTTGGAGGGATATCACACCTGGCACAAATGATTGTCTAGTTCTGTTTTTCCTGCTGAGGGGTGCCCTATACCTGTGCCCAGAGGCGAGTAGTTCAAACTATGTTTCCATTTCCAGCGAATCACGGGGCTCTGGGCCTGGTCGGGTGTCCGTAGTATATCCCTCGCGTCCGACTCATTGAAGAAGAACTCCTCGTCCAATTTGAGGTGAGTTATCCCAGTTCTGATGTCCAGAAGCTCTTTTCGGTCATAAAAGACGGTAGAGGAACCTTACTGCTCTCACTCGGCCCAGCCCTACACACGCCCTTGGTCCTACAACCAGCCTAACACAGGTGTTCTCCAGACCCAGATGGCATTGCAGCCATACCCCCCAAGACGCCGTGGCCGTGGTCAGCGGTCCCCCAATCCCACAAACAGGAGTGGGGGCAGAAACTGAATTGCAGGGGTCGGCTGTCGACCGATTTACCCAGCAGAACCTGACCTACTGGTCATCCCACTCCTCAGACCCATGGGTGGTGCTGACCCTCTCACAAGGGTACAGGCTGCAGTTCCGACGCCAGCTCCCACCATTTTCAGGGATCAGAATGACTTGTCACAGACCCCCAGAAAGCCTACACCCTCAACCTGGAGAAGGGCGCGATCACAAGAGTAAAAGCTTCAGAACAGCAAGATGGCTTTTACTCAATCTATTTCCTGGTTCTGAAGAAAGACGGAGGCTTCCATCCAGTTCTGGATTTAAAATGGTTCAATGTTTTCCTAAAAGTTCTTCTCTTTCACATGTTGCGGACAGTCGACGTTCTCCAGACCGTAGCCGCAGGGGAATGGTTCACGTCCCTGGACTTAAAGGATGCTTACTTTCATGTTCCTCTGTTGCCGGAACGCATGAGTTTCCAGTGCCAGGCATACCAGTTTGAGGTATTACTCATCGGTCTCTCCCTGGCTCCTCACGTCTTCACAAGATGAGTGAGGGCAGACCTGAGCTCCCTCAATCTACAGAGGATCAATATCCTTCCTTTCCTCTATGACAGGCTCATCTGCGCCACCTCTATATTTTTACAAGACCCTCCAATTGTACTGTAAAATAAATGTAACACCCTCCTCTTTAATAGAATTACCTCAAAATAATGTTAATGACCACAAATAACAAGAACTGTAGTGACCCTGTCTTTATAAACATTGATATCAGCTTTGCCACTTCAGCATGCTTTTGTGGCACAGTCGATGCCACGCAGGGCTACGGGCCAGAAGGTTGAGGGTTCGACCGACCACCACAGAGGAGCTCACTCTCCCTGCATGTTTCATTACTTCACGATCAGAGCCAGTTGTAGACAATGATCAGCAAGGAGGGAATCAGATTTTCAACATTTTGATGTCATATTTATAATTACATAAAATACATGCGACTAATTCTCCACCAAAATGTTTCTGTGCCAATGCACCACACAACCAACAAACAAAATATACCAATATACATACACCTTAGCCAAATACATTTAAACTCAGTTTTTCACAATTCCTGACATTTAATCCAAGTAAAAATTCCCTGTCTTAGATCAATTAGAATCACCACTTTATTTTAAGAATGTGTTATGTCAGAATAATAGTAGAGAGAATGCTTTATTTCAGCTTTTATTTATTTCATCACATTCCCAGTGGGTCAGACGTTTACATACACTCAATTAGTATTTGGTAGCATTGCCTTTAAATTGTTTAACTTGGGTCAAACGTTTCAGGTAGCCTTCCACAAGCTTCCCACAATAAGTTGGGTGAATTTTGGCCCATTCCTCCTGACAGAGCTGGTGTAACTGAGTCAGGTTTGTAGGCCTCCTTGCTTGCACACGCTTTTTCAGTTCTGCCCACAAATTTTCTATAGGATTGAGGTCAGGGCTTTGTGATGGCCACTCCAATAGCTTGACTTAGTTGTCCTTAAGCCATTTTGCCACAACTTTGGGAGTATGCTTGGGGTCATTGTCTATTTGGAAGCCCCATTTGCAACCAAGCTTTAACTTCCTGACTGATGTCTTGAGATGTTGCTTCAATATATCCACATAATTTCCTGCCTCATGATGCCATATATTTTGTGAAGTGCACCAGCCCCTCCTGCAGCAAAGCACCCCACAACATGATGCTGCTACCCCCGTGCTTCACGTTTGGGATGGTGTTCTTCAGCTTGCAAACCTCCCTTTTTTTCCTCCAAACATAACGATGGTCATTGTGGCCAAACAGTTCTATTTTTGTTTTATCAGACCAGAGGACATTTCTCCAAAAAGTAAGATCTTTGTCCCCATGTGTAGTTGCAAACTGTAGTCTGGCTTTTATTAATGGTGGTTTTGGAGCAGTGGCTTCTTCCTTGCTGAGCGGCCTTTCAGGTTATGTTGACATAGGACTCGTTTTACTGTGGATATAGATACTTTTGTACCGTTTTCCTCCAGCAACTTCACAAGGTCCTTTGCTCTTGTTCTGGGATTGATTTGCACTTTTCACCCCAAAGTACGTTCATCTCTAGGAGACAGAATACGTCTCCTTCCTGAGCGGTATGACGGCTGCGTGGTCCCATGGTGTTTATACTTGAATACTATTGTTTGTTCAGATGAACGTGGCACCTTCAGGCATTTGGAAATTTCTCCCAAAGATGAACCAGACTTGTGGAGGACTACAAAAAAAATTCTGAGGTCTTGGCTGATTTTTTATTTTTTTCCCCATGATGTCAAGCTAATATTAACTGAGTTTGAAGGTAGGCCTTGAAATACATCCACAGGTACACCTCCAATTGACTCAAATGATGTCAATTAGCCTATCAGAAGCTTCTAAAGCCATCAGAAACTTTCTGTCCAAAAATGATGCAGAAAAATTAATCCATGCTTTTGTCACTTCTAGGTTAGACTACTGCAATGCTCTACTTTCCAGCTACCCGGATAAAGCACTAAATAAACTTCTGCTAGAATCCTGACTAGAACCCCAAAAATTATATCATATTACTCCAGTGCTAGCCTCCATACACTGGCTTCCTGTCAAGGCAAGGGCTGATTTCAAGGTTTTGGTGCCATGTACCCCGGCCCGAGGAGACGCACTGGAGACCAGATGCGTAGATCCGGCTTCATGGCACCTGGCTCGATGCCCACTCTAGCCCGGCGGACGGGCTATGCACACGCACCGGGGACAACCGAAACAGTTCTGTCTGGTGCAGACACACAAAGACTGAAAATAACCACCCACAAAACACAAAGGAAAACAGGCTACCTAAATATGGTTCTCAATCAGGGACAACGATAGACAGCTGCCTCTGATTGAGAACCATATCAGGCCAAACACAGAAATAGGAAATATAGAAAAACTAACATAGACTGCCCACCCCAACTCACGCCCTGACCATACTAAATAAAGACAAAACAAAGGAATAAAGGTCAGAACGTGACAGTGACAGAATGTAAACTTATGACCCACTGGAATTGTGACACAGTAAGTTATAAGATAAATAATCGGTTGTAAACAATTGTTGGAAAAATTACTTGTGTCATGTACACAGTAGATGTCTTAACTAACTTGCCAAAAATATAGTTTGTTAACAAGAAATTTGTGGAGTGGTTGAAAAATTTGTTTTAATGACTCAACCCTAAGTGTATGTAAACTTCCGACTTCAACTGTATATATGTACTAGCCTACCTCTTTCATGTAATTAGCCAGTTATTAGCCTTATATTTACACTACCAAAAGTTTACACAAGACCAAAAGTTTGTGGACAACTGCTTGTCGAACATCTCATTCCAAAATGATGGGCATTAATTCATATGGAGTTGGTCCCCCCTTTGCTGCCATAACAGCCTCCACTCTTCTGGGAAGGCTTTCCACAAGATGTTGGAACATTGCTGCGTGGACTTGCTTCCATTCAGCCACAAGAGCATTAGTGAGGTCACGCACTGATGTTGATCGATCAGGCCTGGTTCGTAGTCGGCATTCCAATTCATCCCAAAGGTTTTCGATGGGCTTGAGGTCAGGGCTCTGTGCAGGCCAGTCAAGTTCTTCCAAACCATTTCTGTATGGACCTCGCTTTGTGCACGGGGTAATTGTCATGCTGAAGCAGAAAGGGCCTTCCCCAAATGGTTGCCACAAAGTTGGAAGCACAGAATTATCTAGAATGTCATTGTATGCTGTAGCATTCAGATTTTCCTTCACTGGAACTAAGTGGCCTAGCCCGAACCATGAAAAACAGCCCCAGACCATTATTCCCCCTCCACCAAATGTTATAGTTGGCAATATGCATTGGGGCAGGTAGCGTTCTCCTGGCATCCGCCAAACCCAGATTCGTCATTCGGACTACCAGATGGTGAAGTGTGATTCATCACTCCAGAGAACGCGTTTACACTGCTCCAGAGTCCAATGGTTGGCGAGCTTTACACCACTCCAGCCGATGGAAACCCATTTCATGAAGCTCCCGACAAACAGTTATTGTGCTGACTTTGCCTAAAAACGCTCCTTAGCTGTCTCAGGAAAAACTAGACTAGAATAGCTTGCTGGATTTTTTGTTGTTGTTGCATTTCTTATACTAATTGACTATTGGAAGAGGGATGCTAGCTCTTGTTTGCTGAATGTTAAATACAAGCCAATAGAACTCACAGCCACGGGCCGGGGAGTTTGAAAGAAGAGAGAACGTAGGATGGCGGTAGGCTGTAGCAGTTATTTGTTCAGACCCGTAATCATTAAATCTTAGCGAAGATGAAATATTTCCGTCTACATCTCATTCTAGTCCTATATTATTCAAATATGTCATTACAATGATGAAGATAAGGAAAACAAAACGTATTCAATGTAACTGTTGAAAGCGAGTAAGGAATGAAGAAATAGAAAGAGGAGGCAGGCTAATACGCACATCGCACAACATTAGGGGGGAATATGAAAGGTATGCATGCCTCAGCCTACTAATTATACGTTTTATTATATTTCAACATTTTAAATCAAATTTGTTAGCCTATAATTGTAACGTTGTGGGCCGCCTGCACCAGCATCACACGTTCTCTCCCAGATTCATGGTCTGAAAGAGGTGCTTAATCCCAGTCCATATACTATAGTTTCATACAATACTACCACACTCAAAAAGATGAGTTTATTGGAGTTTGTTTCATTCACTTACACAGGAGAGCATAGCTACATCTATGGGTTTTATGTTTTTCTGTCGTACGTAATGTGCGGTAGCCTATATCATATGATGCTATGTATTGGATAAGGGCACAATCATTTGGTCTTGTTGGGGTTTGGGCTCATAAAATGAGCCCAAACCGGGCTCATAAATTTTTATTTTTTTATTATTATTTTTATTTTAAGTATGGCTCATCAAGCTCAGGCAGCATCAGACTTGACTTTTTATGCTGGTCAAGGCTCTAATCAAATCCAGACATATTTTTATTCTTTATATACTTTAGAATGACCCTTTCGGTTTGGGCGGGACATACCAGTGATTCTTCTCGGGATGGAAAGTTTGTAAAATACTAGGAAAATATTCAACTCCAGTCTGTAGCTTATTCTTTAGATGTTTGGGGCTGCTGGTGAACCATTATGTGTATTCAAATCCGACCTGGCGCAGCCAGCACCATCAATAAACGAGGGATATTGACAAAATGAGCCACATTTACTTGTCCTTATAACAAATGACAAAAACGCTATTCCTTGTCTTTCGATGTGTAGCATATGCAAACACTTTATAGCCTATCATTTTATTGGTTCTTAGGCTACTTTCCTAAAACAATAATTGTCCGCCTCATGGTTCAGCTGTCGTAGATTTGAGCACTAAATGCATCGAGGCATTGCGTGCATAGGCCTATAGGCTTAGGTGTCCACTGTATGATAGTAATATTCAAAATATATATCGTCTATATAAAAGAAGAGAAGTTTAGGCCTAGCCCCAGAGAGATAAAGAGAGATGAAGATATGCTGACAGAATGCTATGATACCTATATGCATTTCTTTATGTCAGATGGCTACTGTGTATGCTATACAGATATAGACTTACAGAAGGAGGCTAATTCGTAAATTTTTGATCATCATAGTTGTTATAAAGATAAGCGTTCAATTGTTAGATTATAGGAGTAACTCTGGTAGGCCTGAAACATTCCTCACCTCAAGTTAAACTGTCTGAGTCAGTTGGAGTACCGGTGCGCACTGCCTTCATATTATAGGCTTGCAGTAGCTAAAGCTTAATAACAGCTACACCAAACCTTCACAAAAGTTTCAAAACTTTATTAGGGTAATACCAAAAGTAAGTCAAGCCATTGCTTATAGGGAAATTATGAGCAGGCTATTATATTCCGGCAAACACAGCATTGCTGAAACAGAATGAAACAAAACACATGCGAACTGGTTTAAACCGTCATAAAAACTTTGAACAGGCTACAACAGCAATTACCAACAAAGGAGAGTGCCAACCATACCCAACAAATAACATACATTTTTTATTTATTTTACAACAGACCTACTTACCATCCTAAACTAGATACAATTAAAAAGACAGATCGGATTTAATTTGGCCAATAAAAATGTCTCGACAGAATTAAACAAAATAGGTGTTGCAAATTAATATTTCGATTCATAAATAAGCTTACAATAATAACAATTATATACAATAATAATAATGATAAAGCAAATTATTATAAATACATTTTAAGTTTCAAAATTGCATCCTACCTGAATAGGGAGTTGCACAGGAGCCTGCATTTGGCCATGCCAACTTTCCTTCCATCTTAGTCCACTACAGTATTCAAACTTATATACAATTTCCCTTGTAGGTTTTTCACTATAAGCATACTCTTTTTCCTCTAACTTTAGTTTTACTTCAATGAAAAATGCCTCCATCTTCACAATCAACAGTGGCCTAGGCCAAGGCTCCTCTCTCTCTCTTTCCTTAGCAGCAGACTCAGGTGTGAGAGAATGGTGCTGAAGCTCGAATTCTGGATGTAGGCTATGATAGACAGCCTGTCCTGGCTACAATTTTATTTATTTTTATCAGCCAAAAGCCAATAATTACCTGCCGCATTTTCCCATCTGAGTTGTGTTTTCATCAAATTGACTTGTTGAAGTTACAAGTCTGTGCATAAATATGTAGTGCACTTAAAAATAACTTTTGAGGTTAAATTCCCATGTTCGGAATAAAAAAAAGTCCAAGTTAGATGAGTTTCCACCACATTTTGTTTGGTACTTTTACCCCCCTTTTCTCCCCAATTGGTAGTTACAGTCTTGTCCCATCACATGATACAGGCTCGGGAGAGGCGAAGGTCAAGAGCCATGCGTCCTCCAAAACACAACCCTGCCAAGCTTCACTGCTTCTTGACACACTGCTCTCTTAACTCAGAAGCCAGCCGAACAAATGTGTCAGAGGGGAGGAAATACCGTCCAGCTGGCAACTCTAGGCCTATATGGTTTTGTCACAAAAAATAATGCATAGATATAGCAAATGTGCCCACTGGTATTGGCACTTGCGCTCTAACCAACAGCATGCAAATACAGTGCAGGTTTAGCATTCTACATGATGAGATAATTATTTGTCAAATGACAGCCAAGCATCAATCGTCATGTCACCAGAATAAAACCCTCAATATTTATTGAAAGGAGCATCAAACTCATCACAGTGCACTTTCACCACCCTGTGAAGTTCATCGTAATTGATTTAATCTGGAGCCTAATAAACTGCATGCTTTCCCATGATGTAGGATACTTTACTCACATAAAAAGGTTGTATGGAAACCTGATTAATGTCAAGCCATTTTAAAGATGTGGAATTATATTTTCGATGATTGTGCGCATTCCTACGGGATAATTTTTAAGTAGCCTAATCAGATTAAAACATTGTGACAGGTTGAGTTAATGCCACATATAAAAGGTAATACATTTTAAAAGTTAAAGGATAAATATTTAAGCTATATTGAAGTGTTAAGTTCTAGGTGTGCGAGGGATAGCCGCTTGGATTTTAGAGGAGGTGCGCAACCTCTTAGTGATCCCTTCGCGCGCCAATCCCCAACACCCAGTGAAATAGCAGCGCGCCAAATTCAAAAACAGAAATACTCATAATAATAATTCATAAATCAGACAAATGTTATACACTGGTTTAAAGATGAACTTCTTGTTCATCTTGCTGCTTTCAATACCGGAGGAAAATAATGTGGAGTGTGCTTTTCAGGTCATGCGCCTCTATCAAACAGTACACTTCACTCGACCCTCGTTCTGAACAGGACTATTTCTTCCTTTCGCAAAGGAAAAACATTAACCAATTTCTAAAGACTGTTGACATCCAGTGGAAGCGATAGGAACTGCAAGCAACTGCTTTTGAGAGTTGCAAGCAAGCAACTGCAAGCAACTGCCAATTCTAGATTCCCTATGAAAACCCATTGAAAAGAGTGACCTCAAAAAAAAAAATCCTGGATGGTTTGTCCTCGCCGTTTCGCCTGCCAAATAAGTTATGTTATACTTACAGACATCATTCATCAAACACTCTGAGAAACTTCAGAGTGTTTTCTATCCAAATCTATTAATAATATGCATATCCTAGCTTCTGGGCCTGAGTAGCAGGCAGTTTACTTTGGGCATACTTTTCATCCGGACGTGAAAATACCGCCCCCTAGAAGTTTTAAGCATTCCTGAATAACTGGCCCTACCGGGAGCATATGTGGCCACATTGTTATAGGAGGACTTTGGAGAATGATGATCCGGAACAGACTGCGCATTCAGTATCAGAAGTAAAAATATAGCCAGACTGGCCTGCTACTGTGCCTTTCTAGACCTTGTAAACTGTAGAGAATAGACCCACAACTGACCCAAGTCGATTGAAACATTTCATTTCACAGGGATTTTGCGCAGTTATTCAAATGAAATTTTCACTGCAGCCTAGAGTAGAATTTTGTACTCACTTGAAAACAATAATGCAATTATTAATTAGTCTAGGGAGGATAATTGTATTGTCCCTAAACAAGATCATTCTGGGAGATTTTTGAGCAATGTGTCTCACGTCTGCATTGTTCTTAAATGCGCATTGTTGCACATGGCCTCTCCGCTGCCTATCAGCTATTCCTATTTGTTCTTGTCAATTCATACTGAAAATGTATGCAGCTTTGAATGTTTTTATGTGTGGTATGATTGCTAGTTAGCCTATTGCAGACCTGGACAAATGATCCACCTATCACTATTGTCACTGTGAATGGTGGATAGAGGGCAGGATAGACCGTTAGACTGGTAGACTACAACACAATCCACCCCAAAGCAAAAAAATATGTTTGACAACCCTCCCCTATTTTGGACCACCCCTCCCCCCAGTATATTGCTATCTGTCCCTAAAAATAAAATACTTTTTGTAATTCATTGGGAGGAATGTCCAAGTGCAGTCTGGGAAATTTTTGGAGAATTATCAAAGATATAGCTAATTAAATAACCTGGTAGATTACAAAAATTGGTACACTGAAATAATATGGTATATTAACTACTGGTAAGTCATTACCTAACTACACTGAGTGTACAAAACATTAAGAACACCTTCCTACCCTTTTGCCCTCAGGACAGCCTCAATTCGTTGGGCATGGATTCTACAAGGTTTCGAAAGCGTTCCATCGGGATGCTGGCTCTTGTTGATTCCAATACTTCCCACAGTTGTGTCAATTTGTCTGGACGTCCTTTGGATGGTGGACCATTTTTGATACACACAGGAAACTGTTGCGCGTGAAATACCCAGCAGTATTGCAGTTCTTGACACAAACCGGTGCGCCTGACACCTACTACCAAACCCTGTTCAAAGGCACTTAAATATTTTATCTAGCCCATTCACCCTCTGAATTGCACACATACACAATCTATGTCAATTGTCTCAAGGGTTAAAAATCCTTCTTTTACCTGTCTCCTCCCCTTCATCCACACCGATTTAACAAATTACATGCAATAAAGGAGCATAGCTTTCACCTGGTCAGTCTATGTCATGGAAAGAGCAGGTGTTCTTAATGTTTTGTAGTATAATTTAATTGTCATGATCTTAGAATTACATCTTTCTAATACCATACTGATTTTAATGTTATACACATGTTTTAGATATTTACAATCATTTTTCTTTTAGATGCACGACTACCTGACTCAGGCAGCACAGTTCATGGTTCTCTCTTCACTGGTAAGAATCACTCTCTATTATCTTTCTCTTGTATTATCATTATGACTCAGATTATGTTGTTTATATACAGCTAAACTACATATACTGCAGGTTGCGAGATGATGCCACAGAAAACTATATTCTAAAGATTATGATAAAAATGCAGTACTTTATTTTTTACTATTTTCTACATTGTAGAATAATTGTGAAGACATCAAAACTATGAAATAACACATATGGAATCATGTAGTAACCAAAAAAATGTTAACCTTCCTAGCACAGCGGAACCCGATAACATTTTCCGCTGAAAAGGCAGCGCACGAAATTCCAAAATATTTTTTAGAAATATGTAACTTTCACACATTAACAAGTCCAATACAACAAATGAAAGATAAACATCTTGTTAATCTACCCATCGTGTCCGATTTCAAAAATGAAATCGATTGCTGTCTGTGATTGCTGTCTGTGTTAGGGTTTGTCCGGGGTAGGCCGTCATTGTAAATAAGAATTTGTTCTTAACTGACTTGCCTTGTTAAATAAATAAAAATAATTACAGCTTTGCACACTCTTGGCATTCTCTCAACCAGCTTTATGGAATGCATTTCAATTAACAGGTGTGCCTTGTTAAAAGTTCATTTGTGGAATTTCTTTCCTTCTTAATGCGTTTGAGCCAATTAGTTGTGTTGTGACAAGGTAGGAGTGGTATACAGAAAATAGCTCTATTTGGCAAAAGACCAAGTCCATATTATAGCAAGAACAGCCCAAATAAGCAAAGAGAAACAACAGTCCATTATTACTTTAAGACGTGACGATTATTCAATTTCGGAAAGTTTCATGAAGTTCAGTCGCAAAAACCATCAAGCGCTATGAAGAAACTGGTTCTCATGAGGACCGCCACAGGAAGAGAAGACCCAAACTCTGCTGCAGTGGATGAGTTCATTTGAGTTAACTGCCTCAGAAATTGCAGCCCAAATAAATGCTTCACAGAGTTCAAGTAACAGACACATCTCAGCATCAAAAGGAGACTGCATGAATCAAGTCTTCATTGTCAAATTACTGCAAAAAAACACTACTCAAGGACACCAATAAGAAGAAGAGATACTTAGGCCAAGAAATACAAGCAATGGACATTAGACCGGTGTAAATCTGTCCTTTGGTCTGATGAGTCCAAATTTAAGATTTTTGGTTCCAACCGCCGTGTCTTTGTGATCTCAGCATGTGTGGTTATCACCGTGAAGCATGGAGGAGATGGTGTGGGGGTGCTTTGCTGTGATTTATTTAGAATTCAAGGCACACTTAACCAGTATGGCTACCACAGCATTCTGCAGTGATACACCATCCCATTTGGTTTGCGCTTAGTGGGACTATAATTTATTTTTCAACAGGACAATGACCCAACACAACTCCAGGCTGTGTAAGGGGTATTTGACCAATAAGGAGAGTGATGGAGTGCTGCATCAGATGACCTGGCCTCCACAATCACCTGACCTCAACCCAATTGAGATGGCTTGGGATGAGACCGCAAAGTGAAGGAAAAGCAGCCAACAAATGCTCAGCATATGTGGGAACTCCTTCAAGACTTTTGAAAAAGCATTCCAGGGAAATATGGTTGAGATAATGTCAAGCTTGTGCAAAGCTATCAGCAAGGCAAAGGTTGGCTACTTTGAAGAATCTAAATCTAAAATATATTTTGTTTTGTTTAACACTTTTTTGGTTACAAGCTCCCAACCTGCTCCACTACAGCCCCGTCGATGAGAATGGGGGTGTGCCGGGTTCTTCTTTTCCTGTAGACTACAATCATCTTCTTTGTCCTGATCATGTTGAAGGAGAGGTTGTTGTCCTGGCACCAGGGCTCCCGAGTGACGCAGTGGTTTAAGGCACTGTATCTCAGTGCTATAGCTGTCACTACAGACACCCTGGTTCGATTCCAGGCTGTATCACAACCAGTCGTGATTGGGAGTCCCATAGGGCAGCGCACAATTGGCCCAGCGTCGTCCGGGTTTGACCGGTGTAGGCCATTATTGTAAATAATAATTTTTACTAAACTGACTTGCCTAGTTAAATAAATATTACACACCACACGGCCAGGTCTCTGACCTCCTCCCTATGGGCTGTCTACTGTATGTTATGTCTGCTGTGCTTAAACATGTAATACTTTTTTTCTTGTCTTTTATATAATATTAATTTATCAATAAATTACTTCTCCTTTTTCCAGTTGGCTTGGTTTATGTTTGTTTTTGCATAATTTGTGGGTTAAATGTTCCAGTGTTGAATGAAATTTTACATTTACATTTTAGTCATTTAGCACAAGCTCTTGGAGCTTTGGCGCTATTTTACTCAAGTTAGGGTGTTAACCATGTCCAATCATCATCTCCATGTACATGTTTCAAAAGCCAATCATGAATAGCTTCTCATTCTTTGGAAGAAGGACAATAGCGTCACACCCCGCCTTTCATGCCTTGTTAGAGCAGCCAACTACTCCACAGAAAATGACCATGAATAAACTAGTTTTAGTCATCACTGTTATCATGCAGTTTGGGGTTGCCACTCTGCTGTTGTCGAAACGAAGAATTCATGCGGTGGTCTTCCAACATGGCCGCCAGGAGGCGTTGTACGTCAACTGCAAGCCCAGTTGACACAGCCAACCGCCGTAGAGAATCGAAAGATGGCGGAAGCGGATGATGAAGTGGATTCTGAATACAATGGCTGTAGAATCAAGGAGAATTGGAGTATTGTCCAAAATAATGGAAAATTGAGCAAAGTAGTGTACAATGATGAGAATGACCCTTCGTATCTAGTAGGAGTAAGGTTTGTTAATGAGGAGCAGCTGAGAAGAGTACCAATCTTGAAGAAACAATTTGAGTTATCCAAACTGGTGGAGAGAGTGCTGGGTAAATTGAAGGCTGTGAGGATGACGAGAGGCGGGCTTGTTTCGAATTTTTGTGCTTCTGCGGATCAGAAGGAACGTGAGTTATGTCTTAACCGATTTGCTAAGTTTGAAGTGTCGTGTGTGTCGATTCGAAACAGGGCACCCCTCAAGGGGGTTATATCTGGCTTCTCGTGGGAAGTCGATTTTGAACAGATTGAAAATATTCCTGGAGTGATTGAAGCACGTCGGATGAATCATGTGGTGAGTGGTGAAAAATGGAAGAGTATCTGTTCTTTTGTTTTTTGATATGGAGTCTCCCTACTCAAGTGCAGTTAGGGTATATTAACTACAGAGTCAGAGCATTTATCCCAAGAGCAATGCAGTGTGATCATTGTAAAGCTTTTGGTCATGCATCAAGTGTTTGCATAAGGGAGAAGTCGATGAAGCCACATCTTTCGAATGCCCCACAAGGGTGAAAGAGAATGAGGTGGCCAAAGTCAGGGTTGTACAGAGCCTTTCATATGCAGCAGCTGTGAAAAGGGTTGAGGGTTTGAATGGTGCACCAGAAGAGTCCATGGTAGTGGATAGGCCTACACTGCAGTTTGCATGGGTTGCCTTTCACCAGCAGGTTCCTGACATTTTAAAGGTTAAGATGGTGGACTTTGGCCTTTATACAGTGCCTTGCGAAAGTATTCGGCCCCCTTGAACTTTGCAACCTTTTGCCACATTTCAGGCTTCAAACATAAAGATATAAAACTGTATTTTTTTGTGAAGAATCAACAACAAGTGGGACACAATCATGAAGTGGAACGACATTTATTGGATATTTCAAACTTTTTTAACAAATCAAAAACTGAAAAATTGGGCGTGCAAAATTATTCAGCCCCCTTAAGTTAATACTTTGTAGCGCCACCTTTTGCTGCGATTACAGCTGTAAGTCGCTTGGGGTATGTCTCTATCAGTTTTGCACATCGAGAGACTGAAATTTTTTCCCATTCCTCCTTGCAAAACAGCTCGAGCTCAGTGAGGTTGGATGGAGAGCATTTGTGAACAGCAGTTTTCAGTTCTTTCCACAGATTCTCGATTGGATTCAGGTCTGGACTTTGGCTTGGCCATTCTAACACCTGGATATGTTTATTATTGAACCATTCCATTGTAGATTTTGCTTTATGTTTTGGATCATTGTCTTGTTGGAAGACAAATCTCCGTCCCAGTCTCAGGTCTTTTGCAGACTCCATCAGGTTTTCTTCCAGAATGGTCCTGTATTTGGCTCCATCCATCTTCCCATCAATTTTAACCATCTTCCCTGTCCCTGCTGAAGAAAAGCAGGCCCAAACCATGATGCTGCCACCACCATGTTTGACAGTGGGGATAGTGTGTTCAGGGTGATGAGCTGTGTTGCTTTTACGCCAAACATAACGTTTTGCATTGTTGCCAAAAAGTTCAATTTTGGTTTCATCTGACCAGAGCACCTTCTTCAACATGTTTGGTGTGTCTCCCAGGTGGCTTGTGGCAAACTTTAAACAACACTTTTTATGGATATCTTTAAGAAATGGCTTTCTTCTTGCCACTCTTCCATAAAGGCCAGATTTGTGCAATATACGACTGATTGTTGTCCTATGGACAGAGTCTCCCACCTCAGCTGTAGATCTCTGCAGTTCATCCAGAGTGATCATGGGCCTCTTGGCTGCATCTCTGATCAGTCTTCTCCTTGTATGATCTGAAAGTTTAGAGGGACGGCCAGGTCTTGGTAGATTTGCAGTGGCCTGATACTCCTTCCATTTCAATATTATCGCTTTCACAGTACTCCGTGGGATGTTTAAAGCTTGGGAAATCTTTTTGTATCCAAATCCGGCTTTAAACTTCTTCACAACAGTATCTCGGACCTGCCTGGTGTGTTCCTTGTTCTTCATGATGCTCTCTGCGCTTTTAACGGACCTCTGAGACTATCACAGTGCAGGTGCATTTATACGGAGACTTGATTACACACAGGTGGATTGTATTTATCATCATTAGTCATTTAGGTCAACATTGGATCATTCAGAGATCCTCACTGAACTTCTGGAGAGAGTTTGCTGCACTGAAAGTAAAGGGGCTGAATAATTTTGCACGCCCAATTTTTCAGTTTTTGATTTGTTAATTAAAAAAGTTTGAAATATCCAATAAATGTCGTTCCACTTCATGATTGTGTCCCACTTGTTGTTGATTCTTCACAAAAAAATACAGTTTTATATCTTTATGTTTGAAGCCTGAAATGTGGCAAAAGGTCGCAAAGTTCAAGGGGGCCGAATACTTTCGCAAGGCACTGTAGCTATGGTAATTAATGGCACTGCCAAGGTGGAGAGAAGGTCCTGGAAGATAGAAATCATAGTGGATGAGGCGGAGCGGTTCCTGGGGCTGAAAGATTTCTCAGCGAAAGTTACATGGAATATTGGAACAAGCCATACCACCCTCTCAGGTCCTAGAGCCATACCACCCTCTCGGGTCCTAGAGCCATACCACCCTCTCAGGTCCTAGACCCCGAGAAGGTAGATATGGAGAATTAAAAGATGGAAGAAGTTAGAGATTTGTTTGTTTTGGCAATGTACTATTTTTATTACGGTGGATTAAGTTAGTTTCCCTATTACGTACAGATATATTTTTAACGTTTTGGGGGTGTTTCAACCCATCCAATTGGTGGCGACAATACACCATTTTGGGTTGTAGTCGGCCATAAAACCCACAGAAGAAGAAGAAGACCCAGGGACGTGAAAGGGTATCAAGCAAGTGAAGCGTGGTTGGAAGAGCGAACTTGTTTGAAATGGAAAAGTGTTGCGGTAGCTTTTTATAAAGAAGAACATCAAGACGAACAGCTGCTTTTTAAGTGGGATGCACTGTTGAGCGCTACATCCCGAGGGGTTCGTGCTGATTGTACAGAGATTGTGACAGCCGTTTAAATGGCGTCTCTTGACAAGGCGAGAACAAAATGTACAATATCAGTCAAAAGTGTTAAACAAATATATTTGAGATTCTTCAAAGTAGCCGGAGGATGTGTTGGTACCATTCTTTATTCATGGCTGTGTTCTTAGGCAAAATTGTGAGTGAGCCCACTCCCTTGGCTGAGAAGCAACCCCACACATGAATGGTCTCAGGATGCTTTACTGTTGGCATGACACAGGACTGATGGTAACACTCACCTTGTCTTCTCCTGACAAGCTTTTTTCCAGATGACCCAAACAATCGGAAAGGGGATTCATCAGAGACAATGACTTTACCCCAGTCCTCAGCAGTCCAATACCTGTACCTTTTGCAGAATATCAGTCTGTCACTGATGTTTTTCCTGAAGAGAAGTGGCTTCTTTGGCCCTTCTTGACACCAGGCCATCCTCCAAAAGTGTTTGCCTCACTGTGCGTGCAGATGCACTCACACCTGCCTGCTGCCTTTCCTAAGCAAGCTCTGTACTGGTGGTGCCCCGATCCCGCAGCTGAATCAACTTTAGGAGACGGTCCTGGTGCTTGCTGGACTTTCTAGGGCACCCTGAAGCCTTCTTCACAACAATTTAACTGCTCTCCTTGAAGTTCTTGATGATCCGATAAATGGTTGATTTAGGTGCAGTCTTACTGGCAGCAGTATTCTTGCCTATGAAGCCCTTTTTGTGCAAAGCAATGATGACGGCACATGTTTCCTTGCAGGTAACCATGGGTGACAGAGGAAGAACAATTATTCCAAGCACCACCCTCCTTTTGAAGCTTACAGTCTGTTATTCAAACTCAATCAGCATGACAGAGTGATCTCCAGCCTTGTCCTTGTCAACACTCACACCTGTGTTAATGAGAGAATCACTGACATGATGTCAGCTGGTCCTTTTGTGGCAGGGCTGAAATGCAGTGGAAATGTTTTTGGGGATTCAGTTCATTTGCATGGCAAAGAGGGACTTTGCAAATAATTGCAATTCATCTGATCACTCTTCATAACATTCTAGAGTATATGCAAATTGCCATCATACAAACTGAGGCAGCAGACTTTGTGAAAATTAATATTTGTGTCATTCTCAAAACTTTTGGCCGCCACGACTGTACAGCTCTAGCTACTAGCAATCGTTTTTAATAGGTAAGATAAGTGTCAAAATTGGTGAGATCTAAAATATTATGCAATCTGCTTATGTTACCAAGGTTAAGTTATTGCCCATTTTAGTAAATGCCATTCAGCTAGCTACGTTCATTAGCTATCTAGCTAACGTTTGCTACTGTATCTAGCTATGTAAACAGCTTACAGTACGGTCACGAATATCATTTGGTAACGTTACAGTAGCATAGCATTCACTTTCAAATAGGGGGAGCTATTAGTTGGTATCAGTTGATTTTCTTTAGACCTTTTAGATGGTAGCTATATTATGCCAGCTAAGTTAGATAATGCTTTGATATCCAGGGGATAGACTTTGTTATAAACATGTCTAGCCATAGCTAACATTACCTATATGCCAATGTATTTGTTTATTAATTAAAAGTAGTCGGTCCATCATATAGTTTAGCTGATAAAGCCTAAGTTGACTAATTTGCCATAATGCTTGATTAGCTTACTTGCATGAATACTGACACATTTTCCAATCACGCTATGTATTCTTGAAGGCTGACTGTATTAGCCTGGTTTACATGAGGTTTGCTATGTATTGCAAATGATTCTTGTGGTAGTGTGAAACATACATCTTGTTTGCTTCAGATGTTTAAAGGTCCCATAAGGCCCATAAAGCAGTGGATGTCCTGCTTGTGGACATTTGCCACCACAGGGGTTTGACCTGCCAATACAGGCAACAGGCAAGCTGTGGTACAGTAGGACCTTTTTCAGAATGTATGTATTATGATAAGATAATGGCAAAACATGCATAGGTCTATGACATTTGAACTGTGGTCATCTAGAAAACATACTGTACTAGAAATACATGTCATTAAATGTAGTCCTTTACTACTAATGAACAGCAACTTTATTATAATATTTGGCCATAAAATTGTCATGGCATATTGTAACAAAGAGACTATACACAGTGTCAAAGTCCAAACCTTTGATCTTGTCAACCAATCACAACAGGTTAAGGAATGTTCCAGAGAGAGCGAGACTCCCGGTTTTGGGTGTGGGAGGTGAGCTGCTTGAGAATGCTGTGAGATGTTGAAGTCACCAGCATGGTACTTCCTAACACAGGCTTCCTTATGTATTGTTACAGATAGATAAAAAAAACAATGCAGGTCCGTGGCCAACTCTGCTCGGAGGGCTTCAGAGATGTGCCTGTGCATTTCACCCCCAGGAGGTACATTAGTACATCTTATAAGCTAAAACAACAATGTATTCTCTTTCCTGATTTACTGAAATTTGATACCATTCTCTAGTGTAAACATCTCCAATCCAAAATGAAATCTAGAATCGGCTTCCTATTTCACAACAAAGCATCCTTCACTCATGCTGCTAAACATGCCCTCGTAAAACTGACCATCCTACCGATCCTCGACTTCGGCGATGTCATTTACAAAATAGCCTCAAAATAGCCTCCAACACTCTTCTCAACAAATTGGATGCAGTCTATCACAGTGCCATCCGTTTTGTCACCAAAGCCCCATATGGGGCGGCAGGGTAGCCTAGTGGTTAGAGAGTTGGACTAGTAACCGGAAGGTTGCAAGTTCAAACCCCTGAGCTGACAAGGTACAAATCTATCGTTCTGCCCCTGAACAGGCAGTTCCTAGGCCGTCATTGAAAATAAGAATTTGTTCTTAACTGACTTGCCTAGTTAAATAAAGGTAAAATACATTTAAAAAATATATATATATACTACCCACCACTGCGACCTGTACGCTCTCATTGGCTGGCCCTCGCTTCATACTCGTCGCAAAACCCACTGGCTCTACAAGTCTCTGCTAGGTAAAGCCCCGCCTTATCTCAGCTCACTGGTCACCATAGCAGCACCCACCCAAATCAAATTTTATTTGTCACATACACATGGTTAGCAGATGTTAATGCGAGTGTAGCGAAATGCTTCAAGTTCCGACAATGCAGTAATAACCAACAAGTAATCTAACTAACAATTCCAAAACTACTGTCTTGTACACAGTGTAAGGGGATAAAGAATATGTACATAAGGATATATGAATGAGTGATGGTACAGAGCAGCATAGGCAAGATACAGTAGATGGTATCGAGTACAGTATATACATATGAGATGAGTATGTAAACAAAGTGGCATAGTTAAAGTGGCTAGTGATACATGTATTACATAAGGATACAGTCGATGATATAGAGTACAGTATATACGTATGCATATGAGATGAATAATGTAGGGTAAGTAACATTATATAAGGTAGCATTGTTTAAAGTGGCTAATGATATATTTACATCATTTCCCATCAATTCCCATTATTAAAGTGGCTAGAGTTGAGTCAGTGTCAGTGTGTTGGCAGCAGCCACTCAATGTTAGTGGTGGCTGTTTAACAGTCTGATGGCCTTGAGATAGAAGCTGTTTTTCAGTCTCTCGGTCCCAGCTTTGATGCACCTGTACTGACCTCGCCTTCTGGATGATAGCGGGGTGAACAGGCAGTGGCTCGGGTGGTTGATGTCCTTGATGATCTTTATGGCCTTCCTGTGACATCGGGTGGTGTAGGTGTCCTGGAGGGCAGGTAGTTTGCCCCCGGTGATGCGTTGTGCAGACCTCACTACCCTCTGGAGAGCCTTACGGTTGAGGGCGGAGCAGTTGCCGTACCAGGCGGTGATACAGCCCGCCAGGATGCTCTCGATTGTGCATCTGTAGAAGTTTGTGAGTGCTTTTGGTGACAAGCCGAATTTCTTCAGCCTCCTGAGGTTGAAGAGGCGCTGCTGCGCCTTCTTCACAATGCTGTCTGTGTGAGTGGACCAATTCAGTTTGTCTGTGATGTGTATGCCGAGGAACTTAAAACTTGCTACCCTCTCCACTACTGTTCCATCGATGTGGATAGGGGGGTGTTCCCTCTGCTGTTTCCTGAAGTCCACAATAATCTCCTTAGTTTTGTTGACGTTGAGTGTGAGGTTATTTTCCTGACACCACACTCCGAGGGCCCTCACCTCCTCCCTGTAGGCCGTCTCGTCGTTGTTGGTAATCAAGCCTACCACTGTTGTGTCGTCCGCAAACTTGATGATTGAGTTGGAGGCGTGCGTGGCCACGCAGTCATGGGTGAACAGGGAGTACAGGAGAGGGCTCAGAACGCACCCTTGTGGGGCCCCAGTGTTGAGGATCAGCGGGGAGGAGATGTTGTTGCCTACCCTCACCACCTGGGGGCGGCCCGTCAGGAAGTCCAGTACTCAGTTGCACAGGGCGGGGTCGAGACCCAGGGTCTCGAGCTTGATGACGAGCTTGGAGGGTACTATGGTGTTGAATGCCGAGCTGTAGTCATTGAACAGCATTCTCACATAGGTATTCCTCTTGTCCAGATGGGTTAGGGTAGTGTGCAGTGTGGTTGAGATTGCATCGTCTGTGGACCTATTTGGGCGGTAAGCAAATTGGAGTGGGTCTAGGGTGTCAGGTAGGGTGGAGGTGATATGGTCCTTGACTAGTCTCTCAAAGCACTTCATGATGACGGAAGTGAGTGCTACGGGGCGGTAGTCGTTTAGCTCAGTTACCTTAGCTTTCTTGGGAACAGGAACAATGGTGGCCCTCTTGAAGCATGTGGGAACAGCAGACTGGTATAGGGATTGATTGAATATGTTCGTAAACACACCCGCCAGCTGGTCTGCGCATGCTCTGAGGGCGCGGCTGGGGATGCCGTCTGGGCCTGCAGCCTTGCGAGGGTTAACACGTTTAAATGTCTTACTCACCTCGGCTGCAGTGAAGGAGAGACCGCATGTTTTCGTTGCAGGCCGTGTCAGTGGCACTGTATTGTCCTCAAAGCGGGCAAAAAAGTTATTTAGTCTGCCTGGGAGCAAGACATCCTGGTCCGTGACTGGGCTGGATTTCTTCCCGTAGTCCGTGATTGACTGTAGACCCTGCCACATGCCTCTTGTGTCTGAGCCGTTCAATTGAGATTCTACTTTGTCTCTGTACTGACGCTTAGCTTGTTTGATAGCCTTGTGGAGGGAATAGCTGCACTGTTTGTATTCGGTCATGTTACCAGACACCTTGCCCTGATTAAAAGCAGTGGTTCGCGCTTTCAGTTTCACACGAATGCTGCCATCAATCCATGGTTTCTGGTTAGGGAATGTTTTAATCGTTGCTATGGGAACGACATCTTCAACGCACGTTCTAATGAACTCGCACACCGAATCAGCGTATTCGTCAATATTGTTATCTGACGCAATACGAAACATGTCCCAGTCCACGTGATGGAAGCAGTCTTGGAGTGTGGAATCAGCTTGGTCGGACCAGCGTTGGACAGACCTCAGCGTGGGAGCTTCTTGTTTTAGTTTCTGTCTGTAGGCAGGGATCAACAAAATGGAGTCGTGGTCAGCTTTTCCGAAAGGGGGGCGGGGCAGGGCCTTATATGCGTCGCGGAAGTTAGAGTAACAATGATCCAAGATCTTTCCACCCCTGGTTGCGCAATCGATATGCTGATAAAATTTAGGGAGTCTTGTTTTCAGATTAGCCTTGTTAAAATCCCCAGCTACAATGAATGCAGCCTCCGGATAAATGGTTTCCAGTTTGCAAAGAGTCAAATAAAGTTCATTCAGAGCCATCGATGTGTCTGCTTGGGGGGGGATATATATGGCTGTGATTATAATCGAAGAGAATTATCTTGGTAGATAATGCGGTCTACATTTGATTGTGAGGAATTCTAAATCAGGTGAACAAAAGGATTTGAGTTCCTGTATGTTTCTTTCATCACACCATGTCACGTTAGCCATAAGGCATACGCCCCCGCCCCTCTTCTTACCAGAAAGATGTTTGTTTCTGTCTGCGCGATGCGTGGAGAAACCCGTTGGCTGCACCGCCTCGGATAGCGTCTCTCCAGTGAGCCACGTTTCCGTGAAGCAAAGAACGTTACAGTCTCTGATGTCCCTCTGGAACGCTACCCTTGCTCGGATTTCATCAACCTTGTTGTCAAGAGACTGGACAGTGGCAAGAAGAATGCTAGGGAGTGGTGCACGGTGTGCCCGTCTCCGGAGTCTGACCAGAAGACCGCCTCGTTTCCCTCTTTTTCTGAGTCGTTTTTTTGGGTCGCTGCATGGGATCCGCTCCGTTGTCCTGTTTGTAAGGCAGAACACAGGATCCGCGTCGCGAAAAACATATTCTTGGTCGTACTGATGGTGAGTTGACGCTGATCTTATATTCAGTAGTTCTTCTCGACTGTATGTAATGAAACCTAAGATGACCTGGGGTACTAATGTAAGAAATAACACGTAAAAAAACAGCTAACGGATAATTTAAAATACTAATTGCATAAACAAGGTAACGGGAATATAGTCCAGTAATAAACCAACCTCATTAGAACAACATATGTTATGATTATGCTATCATAATCATTCCATAAACTCAGGTGATCTTAAATTCACCAATGTGAAAAATTGTTCTTAAGACTTTTGGAGACTATAGTGGTTGTTTGGAAATTGTATTTCTGGCGTTATGTGGGCGAGTGGGAATTTGAACTGGTGAACTTCTGGTCCAGGCTTCCCCTTCCTCAAACAGGAAAAAACTAAATGTTCATTGTTTTTCAGCTTACAATAATAAATACTGAACACTTATATTATGAATAAGAACGATCAATTGTTCCTCTCCTTTACATACTATTGTTCCACAGCTTTGGTGCAGAGCAACTTACAGTAGTGAGTGCATATATTTTTGTATTTTTTCATACTGGTTCCCCGTGGGTATTGAACCCACAACCTGCCATTGCAAGTGCTCTACCTACTGAGCCACATGGATAAACATGTATGACAAATGCCATTTTGACTCACTGAATCATTTTGCTTATTACTGCAGTGGTTTTCAACATGGGGTTGGTGTTCCCACATATCAGTGTTCCCCTGTGGGTACTTGGCCCAGGCCTATCCACCTGGGATACTTGGTAAGACTCATAGGAACATAGGCGTACTGTTAAACTGGACATGAGAAGGTACTTCAGGAAGTATACTCTGAGGCAGAGCAAGATGTTATTAGGGGTACAGAAAAACTATTTACAGAACAAAATCTTAACTGTCATTCCTATCTTACCTCAGAAATCAAAGACAAGGGCAACTACTACCGCGCCTGCTATTACTATCTGCCTGCTTCTTGTTTTGGTCCTTGTTTTCCTGAATAAAGTGAACATAAATACTATGTTGTATAGTAGTCCAATCTACACTGAACTATAGCCATGCATCATGTAAAGTGTTTTCAGGAGCTGAAATAAAACATCCCAGAAATTGTCCAAACGCACAAAAAGCTTATTTCTCTCAAATTTGACGCACAAATTTATTTACATCTTTGTTAGTGAGCATTTCTTCTTTGCCAAGATAATCCATCCACCTAACAGGTGTGGCACATCAAGAAGCTGATTAAACACAGGTGCACATTTTGCTGGGGACAATAAAAGGCCACCGTAAAATGTGCAGTTTTGTCATACAACACTATACCACAGATGCAATTGGCATGCTGACTGCAGGAATTTCCACCAGAGCTGTTACCAGAGAATTTCATGTTCATTTCTCTATCATAAGCCACCTCCAAAGCTGTTTTAGAAAATTTGGCAGTACGCCCAACCGGCCTCATAACTGCTACATGTATGGCGTTGTGTGGACGAGCGGTTTGTTCATGTCAACATTGGGAACAGAGTGCCCCATGGTAGCGGTGGGGTTATGATATGGGCAGGCATAAGCTACGAACAACGAACACAATTCTATTTTATCAATGGCAATTGGAATGCACAGAGATACTTTGACGAGATCCTTAGGCCCACTGTTGTGCCATTCATCCGCCACCATCACCTTGTGTTTCAGCATGATAATGCACGGCCCCATGTCGCAAGGATCTGTACACAATTCTTGGAAGCTGAAAAAATCCCAGTTCTTCCATGGCCTGCATACTCACCAGACATGTCACCCATTGAGCATGTTTGGGACGCTCTGGATCGACGTGTACGACAGCTTGCTCCAGTTCCCGCCAAGTCTGGTGATCAGACCAGATACTGATTGGTATTTTGAATCCACACACCCTTTTTTAAAGGTATCTATGACCAACAAATGCATATCTATATTACCAGTCATGTGAAATCCATCGATTAGGCCATAATTAATTTAATTGACTGATTTCCTTATATGAACTGTAACTCAGTAAAGTCTTTGAAATTGTTGCATGTTGCATTTATTTGTTAGTTCAGTATATATAAAAACACACCATGGTTCACAGAAAAGTTATAGTTGTTTCTTGACCATTGTAACTGAAACATTATAGTAACTTTATTGTTACCCATAAATTATTTGAATAACACACTAAACCAACAGTTAAGTCTACTTAGAGATTACTTTATCATCTAGGAGCCTTATTTTATAATCATTTTATGTTGGGCCTACAATTATCTGTATCCAGCAAATGTTCAACTGATAAAAAATGGCAGTGGTCAGGATCATGCTTGTCTTTATGGCCTAACTGTCAGTGAACATGACAGAATGGGGCAGAGCCTTTGCATGTATTTCTATTTACTATGGATCCACATTCGCTGCTGCCTTGGCAGCTACTCTTCCTGGGGTCCAGCAAAATTAAGGCAGTTTATACCATTTTAAAAACACTACAATACATTCACAGATTTCACAACACACTGTGTGCCCTCAGGCCCCTACTCCACCACTACCACATATCTACAGTACTAAATCCATGTGTATGTGTGTGTATAGTGCGTATGTTATTGTGTGTGCATGCATGTGTCTACACCTATGTTTGTGTTGCTTCAACCTTCCTGCTGTTCCATAAGGTGTTTTTTTAAATCAGATTTTTAAATCTAAATTTACTGCTTGCATCAGTTACTTGATGTGGAATAGAGTTCCATATAGTCATGGCTCTATTTAAGTAACAGTTCCGTTTCTGGGGTTTGTAAAAAATATTGTCTCTCGAGTGCTGGTCGTCAGTTGCGCTCAGTGACAATGGAAGACAGGGTACAGTGGGCAGCATGCCAAGAACTTGGCCAGCAAAATGTGAAAGTAGACGGTGAGTTTCGGTTTCCAAATCGCAACGTCAGGCAGGGCAATAGTACCCTGGACCGCGTACACATCCTCAGCGAAAGAAGCCGTTAAATTTCAGTTTCCAAATCCCAACGTCAAGGCCATAGCACCCGGGAACATATAAATATTCCCAGCTCATACCGAGCAATATAACAACACCAACAGGTAATTTGTTCTTCAATAGCATTTTGTTATTTTGTTCTTCAACATTCTTTAGCATTTGTTCTTCAACATTGAGAACCATGAATACAGGTACGTACTGTAGGCAATACTTTTAATTTATTTTGTTTATTTTATCCTATATAGTTTTTGCTTGTTTATTTACATAATGGCAGTAGGCCTAGGCATTTGTATGTGCATTCATCTGTAAAGCCCCATCTGCACTTTCTGACCAGTCCTGATCTGTGTGTGTGTGTGTGTGTGTGTGCGTGTTTGTGTTGCGCAGACTGGATGCCCACCCGGTGGTCAGAGTGTTTTGAGGAGATGTTGGATGAGGAGCTGGGCAGCAGTGACCAGTGGGCTTTCCACTTCAACTACGGCCTGACAGAAACACTCACCAAGGAGGAGAGGAGGAGAAGATGGCGGGTGTACAGCCACTGTGCCAACGGACAGTACGTTTTTCCCTTACTATAATTATAATTATAATAGGCCTGTGATTTGCCCATAGAGAATGATAGAAGCCTCTAGATGCCAAAATGCCCCATTAGCATGGGCAGCGCCATTGAGGGCTTCCCTAATTTTAATCTAGTCAACTGGGTGGGGCTTCCAACTTCATTGGCTGATCCCTCCTGGTGACCCTGTTGTAGAGCCCTGCACGTGCATGAATTTTAAGCCCGATCCCTACCCATGCCTGTGACATTCAGGCCCTGCCCTACGCAGTCCCGATTGCTTTTGACAAATTTAAAGCCCAGCCCTGCCCGAAACCCGAAATACAGAGATAACTTCCACCATTAGTCATTCCATTAGCTGCTCCTCTATGTCTGTCGCTCGCTCCCTCCGCACAGGCAGGTCGCTCTGCATGCACTCTGCTCATGGCGGCTCTGGTGCGTTTGTAAATTCACACTGGCTATCTACTCCGATTTCAGAGCACCCTGGTCTGAATGTACCAGAGCGCAGAATAATTGATGAATTTAGGAAGCGCAACACCTGAATATGACTGGTGTCATTAAACATCGGCAAAAAAACATAATTAAATTGTTGCCAGCAGCACAGTTACAGTCACTAATGCTCTAGATAACATGAAAGCTTAACCAGCTCTGCTAGGCGAGTAAAATAGCCAGTGTTCTCTCATTTGTGTCTGGAAGTAGCTAGCAAGGTAGACACATTTTGCTCGTTAGCTTGGGGGTTTGACTGCGGTTGTGAGGTCAGAACGCTCGAATGAACCCTTCTCCTCGTCCAGAGCGTCCAGTGTGTGCTCTGAACGCTCTGAGAGCAAAAAGTTCAGAATTGACTAACAGACAATCTGACAACTCTAACACAGTTACAAAGATGAGCCCTCTATCAATCTCTATGGATTTGCCCTGACTTGGCTCCACAAAGAGCTCAGCAGCTCACAGATTTAGAAGATTGGCACTGCAGCACCACAATGTGGAAACAAACCACTTGTCTTCAACTCCTTCTGTTGACTTGGACATGATGGAACTCCATGCCAATAGATATGCTCTCATTGTAATGCTCCCTCCTTCTCTCTCTCCCCCCTCTAACTCTCTCCCTCAGGTTCCAGTGTGGTGAGTGTTCTAAGACATGGCCGTCGGCACGGGTGGTGGTAGTGTTCCGTTATCGGCTGTGGGATGAGACAGGCCGGGGGACCGTCCTGATGCGGCCTTTCGGCCAGGCATGCAGACGCTGCCGGGAAGAGTTTGAACTTCCAGGCTTTTCAAAGAATGAGGTGGAAGAGGCACTGCTCCGGCTGTTTGTAAAGATTAGGAAGAACTGCTATGGAGAGGAGGAGGAGGAAGAGGAGGAAGGGTCAGAAGGATCAGAGAAGGTGTGGAAGAGGCCCCATGAGAAAGCCCTGTGTGAGGCCTGCAGACTGGGCATCTGCTGTCAAGAACAGTAGAGGAGAGAGGGGGGAGGGAGGGGCACATAGCCTAATGTTGTCTAGAATTCGTTGTAAAAATATTAAAAACAGCGCTATCTATAATGTTGTGCTATGGACTTTAGAGTTGTGCAATAAACATGTATTATGTGTAATAAACAAAATCGGAAGACTTTCATGTGCTTTGAGTGTTTTTTTTACTTCTACAGTTTTCACATTTGAACGATTTGGAAAAGTTTGAGGCATTTTTTAAAACAACTTTTCTACCCATCTCTGATAAAGGAAGACAAGGAGACAGAGACATGTATTGAACAATCAGGTGGAAATGGCCAGCGACAGCTTGTGCTGCTCATGCGTATGATGCCTTTTCCTGCCAGCATCAACAGAAACAGCAGCATCTCGCATCATCACTGAGAAGAACTGAGATTGGAGAGAGAAAGAAAGAAGGAGATGATGGTGGGGAGTCGAGAAGGAAAATTATGAAATAACGGTATTATGAATGTTTGTATGTCCAACTGATGTCCAAATGAATCGATGTTTGTAAGTAGCTTGATAGCTAAGTAGCTAATGATGGGTGTTAGCTATCAGCTAGATGCTTCCACTGCTGTCATTAGCTAGCTAGCTGTTAGCCAGTTGTAGCTAAGTAGATAGAATTATAATGATTTGACAAGGCTGAATTGAGGCCCACCAAGACAGACACTAGTTGTTAAAATAAACCACAGCCCTAGCATCAGCTTGAACCAGCATAACTTGAAATCGCGTTTAACTACACTACAGACATTCACGTCAGCCAGATGTAGCTAGCTAGCAGAACGGTGGCAGCTAGCCATGTAGCTATGACTAGCTATTATTGTTAGCTAGTCATGAATGGCTAGGTCGTAGCTAGCGAACAAGTGAGCAAGTCTGTCCATACTGACCTGGTGAAAGAGCCAGACAGCACCAAATAAAGCCACCAGCCAAAGTTAATGGTATAGCCGTAGGCTACATGGCAGGTGGCCGCATGGACTGACGACGATATAGCTAGCTACAGTACGTTAGAGAAGTCAGGCTGACAGACTATGTGCACTAGCCAGCTAACGTCTCTTTGTCTTGAGTCTGACACTTTTACACTGTTTATTGTTCTTGGTACTTCTCCCTGGTGTGAAAATGTAAGTAGCTGGCTGGCAACTTATTGTGTTTAGCCAACTTCATTATAATACGCTTATAAACACTTTGTGTGTGATACATTTTGTATTATTAAGCTATGTGTTATAAACACAAGCTGTCTGTTATAAACACAACATGCCACCAAAAGCCAGTGGTTGTTAATTATATTTTTTGTCAATGGAAAACTGTGATTATTGGTTTGAGGATGCTGCAATAATGTGAGGGGAGAGAGGGAGGCGAAGTGTGCTGGAAGCAGCTGAAGCTGTGTGGAGTTGAGAGTAGAACAGACAGCGTGACCTATAAACTATCACTAGCCCCCCACCTACACACACACACACACACACACACACACACACACACACACACCCTCCCTGTCTACAGCAGACTTACTGGAGCAGAAAATGGTGGAACACAGAGACTGTTTATAAATGATGGGGTCTGTGGATCCAGATACTGTAGCTTATATAGTAGACATGGCAATTAATATTAACCCTATTCAGTTAATCAGTAACTTAGTCATGTTGGATGTTTCATAAATGTTTCATAAATGGATAGATTAGTTGATTGATTAATTGACCCCCCCCCCTCTCTCTCTTTCTCTCTCTCTGCAGGGTGAGGGTGTGGGCCATGTCTGAGCTGTGAGTAGTGGAGGAGAGGAAGAGGAGGTGTAGGAGAGGAAGAGGAGGTGAGGACTGAATAGCGGAGGTAAGTGTTTATTATTATCAAAGATTCAAATTAGTGATGAATTATTACATGAATGTATTGTATTATTCCATATACAGTACAACTCATTCCAGGCTTTTTCTTTATTTTTTACTATTTTCTTGTAGAATAATAGTGACAACATCAAAAATATGAAATAACACATATGGAATCATGTAGTAACCAAAAAGGTGTTAAACAAATCAAAATATATTTTATATTTGAGATTCTTCAAAGTAGCCACCCTTTGCCCTGATGACAGCTTTGCACACTCTTGGCATTATCTCAACCAGCTTCATGAGTTAGTCACCTGGAATGCATTTCAATTAACAGATGTGCCTTGTTAAAAGTTAATTTGTGGAATTGTTTTCCTTAATGCGTTTGAGCTAATCAGTTGTGTTGTGACAAGGTAGGGTTGGTATACAGAAGATAGCCCTATTTGGTAAAATAGCAAGTCCATATTATGGCATGGATAGCTCAAATAAGCAAAGAGAAACGACACTCCTTCATTACTTTAAGACATGAAGGTCAGTCAATCCGTAACATTTCAATAACTTTGAAAGTTTCTTCAAGTGTAGTCGCAAAAACCATCAAGCGCTATGATGAAACTGGCTCTCATTAGGACCACCACAGGAAAGGAAAACTCAGAGTTACCTCTGCTGCAGAGGATAAGTTCATTAGAGTTACCAGCCTCAGAAATTGCAGCCCAAATAAATGCTTCACAGAGTTCAAGTAACAGACACATTTCAACATCAACTGTTCAGAGGAGACTGCATGAATCAGGCCTTCATGGTCAAATTGCTGCAGACACCACTACTAAAGGACACCAATAAGAAGAAGAGACTTGCTTGGGCCAAGAAACACGAGCAATGGACATTAGACCAGTGGAAATCTGTCCTTTGGTCTGATGAGTCCAAATTTGAGATTTTTGGTTCCAACCGCCATGTCTTTGTAAGACGCATAGTAGGTAAATGGATGATCTCCGCATGTGTGGTTTCTACCGTGAAGCATGGAAGAGGAGGTATGATGGTGTGGGGGTGCTTTGCTGGTGATACTGTCTGTGATTTATTTAGAATTCAAGGCACACTTAACCAGCATGGCTACCACAGCATTCTGCTGCAATACACTATTCCATCTGGTTTGCGCTTAGTGGGACTATCATTTGTTTTTTAACAGGACAGTGACCCAACACACCTCTAGGCTGTGTAAGGGCTATTTGACCAAGAAGGAGAGTGAAGAAGTGCTGCCTCAGATGACCTGGCCTCCACAATCACCCGAACTCAACCCAAATGAGATGGTTTGGGATGAGTTGGACAGCAGAGTGAAGGAAAAGCAGATAACAAGTGCTCAGCATATGTGGTAACGCCTTCAAGACTGTTGGAAAAGCATTCCAGGTGAAGCTGGTTGAGAGAATGCCAAGAGTGTGCAAAGCTGTCATCAAGGCAAAGGGTGGCTACTTTGAAGAATCTAAAATATATTTTGATTTGTTTAACACTTTATTGGTTACTACATGATTCCAAATGTATTATTTCATAGTGTTGATGTCTTCACTATTATTTTACAATGTAGAAAATAGTAAACATAAAGACAAACCCTTGAATGAGTAGGTGTGTCCAAACTTTTGACTGGTACTGCATTTCTGTGATATTTCATTTTTTTTTTAATAGATATGCAAAAATGTCTAAAAACCTGTTTTCGCTTTGTCATTATGTGGTATTGTGATGTCATTATGTGGTATTGTGATGTCATTATGTGGTATTGTGTGTAGATTGATGAGGGAACATTTTTATTTTATCAATTTTAGAATAAGGCTGTAACGTAACAAAATGTGGAGGAAGTCAAGTGGTCTGAATACTTTCAAAATTCACTGTATCCTGAGTGTACAAAACATATAGAGCGTGTGAGCATGTGGCCTGAGCAGACATTCAACTTCTTGATGCACCCATCCCATACCGGGATCATTTTCGTCAACATCCGCTGAATTGCAGAGTGCCAAATTCAAATTAAATTACTAAAAATATTTAATTTTCATGAAATCACACGTGAAATATAGCAAAACACAACTTAGCTTGCTGTTAATCCACCTGGCGTGTCAGATTTCAAAAAAGCTTTTCGGCGAAAGCATACGAAGCATTTATGTAATGACATCTCTCTCAGCAGACAAAACATTACAAACAGCCAAGTAGATTGGTCACGAAAGTCAGAAAAGCAATAAAATGAATCGCTTACCTTTGATGATCTTCAGATGTTTGCACTCACGAGATTCCCAGTTACACAATAAATGTTCCTTTTGTTCCATAAAGATTATTTTTATATCCAAAATACCTCCATTTGTTTGGCGCATTATGTTCAAAAATCCACAGGCTCGAGCGGTCACGACCGGGCAGACGAAAATTCCAAATAGTATCCGTAAAGTTCGTAAAAACATGTCAAACGGTTTTTATAATCAATCCTCAGGTTGTTTTTACAATATATAATCAATAATATTTCAACCGGGACTGTAGCTTCTTCAATAGGAGAGAGAGAGAAAATGTCTGCTCCAAGCTGTTGCGCATGCAAAACGCTGCTGGCACCCAGCCGTCCAATGACGCGATGTGATCTTTCTTGCTCATTTTTCAAAATAAAAGCCTGAAACTATGTCTAAAGACCATGGGGAAACCATAGGAAAAGGAATCTGGTTGATATCCCTTTAAATGGAGCGAAGGCAGGCAATATCAGTTCTGTTATACTCACAGACAATATTTTGACAGTTTTGGAAATTTTAGAATGTTTTCTATCCTAATCTGACAATTATATGCATATTCTAGATTCTGGGCCTGAGAAATAGGCAGTTTCATTTGGGTACGTTTTTCATCCAACATCAAAATACTGCCCCTTACTGCCCCCTACACTCAACAGGTTTTAACAGAAAACACAAAAAACGTAAAGCAAAGTACTTATTTTACTTTGAGGTGCTATGGTTTTTAGGGCTATTAAGCTGCAACTAATGTACCAAAAGTCTGTGAATTATGTCATTGTACATACATTGGAGACAGACTGTCACTTAAGTATTGTGATCAGCTTGTATTATCTTGTTTAATTTAATTTAATTAAAATATAGTGGCTGGTGGTGGTCTACTTGGGCAAAGTGGATCCACGAGAGACTGAAGTGAGATGAGTGGAATCCCCACACACACCTCAGAGAAGTGTCTGATGCGCTCCCAGCCACCCATTCCCAATCTCATCTCTACGCTGACCAATAACCTCCATTGAATCTTAGCTATAATAACAAACAAGGAATAATAATGACTATAAAATTGTAGGAAATCGAAAGGTACCATGACAGGGACAACTTATAATATGGTTATTATGTGCTAAAGGAACAAGGATTTCCTTGTTACTAAAGCCAATTCTAAAGTAGAGTTTCACCAGGTCCTCTTAACTCAGGCATGTCAATTGTGGCGCACACCTTTTTGGTTACTACATGATTCCATATGATTTATTTCATAGTTTTGATGACAATGTAGAAAATAGTCAAAATAAAGAAAAACCCTTGAATGAGTAGGTGTTCTAAAAATGTTGACTGGTAGTGTATGTTATTAACACACACACATATATATATATAAATTCTGAATGATAAAGGTGATTAATTGTGCTGAATGATCCCAGTGCGACGCCCCCTGTAGGGCAGTGATGGGGAACACAGCCACTAAGTTCCGGAAGGCTCTAGTCAGCGGGGACGAGGCGTTGGCATGGCAACTGTACGAGGGCAACAGCCAGTTCAGAGAGGGGCTGGACCCCAACGCGTCCTACGGAGAGACCTACCAACACAACACACCCCTCCACTACACCTGCAGGCACGCCATGACACGCCTGCTCAGGTAACACCCCTTAGATATGTTTCAGGGATACAGGGAGCGATGGAGAGAGAAGAAGAGAGAGTTCCAGTGTGTTAGCAGTCTGACCCCTGGGAGGAGATGACAGGCTGTCAATGAGCCTATTTTTTTATCTTCCTTTCACTGATCCTCCCCTCCTTCTTTTCTCTCTCTGGGTGATTACAGGGGTCAGAGGAAGCGGGTTGAAAAGGCCAGCTAATTGTGTGTGTGTGTTAAAGGCCAGTTCGTTAACTGCAGGTCTATTTCGGTACCTTCCTGCCTATCAAATTACTCTTCCATTCAGCCATCTGTTTGAGTGCACTTGACCGAAGTGTGCGCTTATCTGATGTGTACTTAGCAGAATGTATTTCAGTCTGTCTTTCTGCCTGTGTGTCAGATTATGCGATTATTGCTACAGTGGTTATTGCTGTGTGATAAATGCTGTTTCTCACAGATTCAGCAGAGGGGAGGGAGAGTAGAGAGCCGTGAGGTGGAGGAAGAGAGTGGGATGGGGAGAGGAGAGGAGAGAGGGAGTAGATGATGAAGGGGAGGTAATCAGTAAATGGATCTGTAGACAGACAGAGATGTTGAATATAAACTACCTGAGGACTGCAGCCCCAGCATAATGTTGACTTGGAACTGGAATGCCTGTCATCTGTCCACTCTGCTTTGAAAATATGCTATGAAAGGACGGTTCCTCTTCTGTAAAGATGGTAAACCTCTCTCTCTCTCTCTCGCTCTCTCTCTCTCTCTCTCTCTCTCTCTCTCACCCACCCACCCACCCACCCCCTCCAGGTCATTCCTTTTCAGTAAAGAAGGGAACCCTAACAAGCGGAACGTGCAGAATGAGACATGTCTGCATGCGTTGTGTCAGGGAGCGCACATCCTGCTTCTGCCAGAGGGGGCACTGTCTCCCAGACTGGCCAGACCACAGAGAGACGAACAGCGCAGGGCAGACTGCCTACAGGTATACACAGACACACTCAAATAATACATACACACAAAGAACACACACACAAATACATTAGAGTGCTAACAATATTGTGTGTGTGTCCAGATGATCCTGAGCTGGACCGGGGCTAGGCTGGACAGAGGACAGTATGAAAGGGTTAACATTAATGCTACAGACAACAGGAACAGCACCTGTCTACACTACGCTGCTGCTGCTGGCATGAAGAGCTGTGTAGAGGTAAGAGAGAGAGAGAGAGAGGGAGAGAGAGAGAGAGACTGTGTAGAGGTAAGAGAGAGAGAGAGACTGTGTAGAGGTAAGAGAGAGAGAGAGGGAGTGTAGAGGTAAGAGAGCGAGAGATACTTTTTAGAGGTAAGAGAGAGAGAGAGAGAGAGACTGTGTAGAGGTGAGAGAGAGAGACTGTGTAGAGGTAGGAGAGAGAGAGAGAGACTGTGTAGAGGTAAGAGCGAGAGAGAGAGAAACTGTAAAGGTAAGAGAGAGAGAGACTGTGTAGAGGTAGGAGAGAGAGAGAGACTGTGTAGAGGTAAGAGAGAGAGAGACTGTGTAGAGTTAAGAGAGAGAGAGACTGTAGAGTTAAGAGAAAGAGAGAGAGAGACTGTGTAGAGGTAAGAGAGAGAGAGGGACTGTCTAGAGGTAAGATAGAGAGAGAGAGCGAGAAAGAGACTGTGTAGAGGTAAGAGAGAGAGAGAGAGAGAAAGAATGTGTAGAGGTAAGAGAAAGAGAGAAAGACTGTCTAGAGGTAAGAGAAAGAGAGAGACTGTGTAGAGGTAAGAGAAAGAGAGAGACTGTGTAGAGGTAAGAGAGAGAGAGAGAGACTGTAGAGGTAAGAGAGAGAGAGAGAGAGACTGTAGAGGTAAGAGAGAGAGAGAAAGAGAGAGACTGTAGAGGTAAGAGAGAGAGAGAAATAGAGAGACTGTAGAGGTAAGAGAGAGAGAGAGACTGTAGAGGTAAGAGAGAGACTGTGTAGAGGTAAGAGAGAGACTGTAGAGGTAAGAGAGAGCGAGAGAGACTGTAGAGGTAAGAGAGAGAGAGAGACTGTAGAGGTAAGAGAGAGCGAGAGAGACTGTGTAAAGGTAAGAGAAAGAGAGAGACTGTGTAGAGGTAAGAGAAAGAGAGATACTGTGTAGAGGTAAGAGACAGAGAGAGACTAGAGGTAAGATAAAGAGAGAGAGAGAGACTGTAGAGGTAAGAGAGAGAGAGAGAGAGAGAGAGAGAGACTGTGTAGAGGTAAGAGACAGAGAGAGACTGTGTAGAGGTAAGAGAAAGAGAGAGACTGTAGAGGTAAGAGAGAGAGAGAGTGTGACTGTGTAGAGGTAAGAGAAAGAGAGAGACTGTAGAGGTAAGATAAAGAGAGAGAGAGAGACTGTAGAGGTAAGAGAAAGAGAGAGAGAGAGAGAGACTGTGTAGAGGTAAGAGAAAGAGAGAGACTGTAGAGGTAAGAGAGAGAGAGAGTGTGACTGTGTAGAGGTAAGAGAAAGAGAGAGACTGTAGAGGTAAGATAAAGAGAGAGAGAGAGACTGTAGAGGTAAGAGAAAGAGAGAGAGAGAGAGAGAGAGACTGTGTAGAGGTAAGAGAAAGAGAGACTGTGTAGAGGTAAGAGAGAGAGAGAGTGTGACTGTGTAGAGGTAAGAGAAAGAGAGAGACTGTAGAGGTAAGATAAAGAGAGAGAGAGAGACTGTAGAGGTAAGAGAAAGAGAGAGAGAGAGAGAGAGACTGTGTAGAGGTAAGAGAAAGAGTGAGACTGTGTAGAGGTAAGAGAAAGAGAGAGAGAGAGACTGTAGAGGTAAGAGAAAGAGAGAGAGACAGAGAGAGACTGTGTAGAGAGAGGTAAGAGAAAGAGTGAGACTGTGTAGAGAGAGGTAAGAGAGAGAGAGACTGACTTCTCTCATCTTTTAACTCTTCCTCTCTCTTGCCCTTTTGCCTCCCACTTCTCCTGTGTGTGTGTGTGTGTGTGTGTGTGTGTGTGTGTGTGTGTGTGTGTGTGTATGTGTGTGTGTGTGTGTGTGTGTGTGTGTGTGTGTGTGTGTGTGTGTGTGTGTGTGTGTGTGTGTGTGTGTGTGTGTGTGTGTGTGTGTGTGTGTGTGTGTTAGCTCCTGGTCCAGGCTGGGTCAGACCTGTTTGTGGAGGACGAGGAGAAGTTAACCCCGTGTGACCACGCAGAGAGACAGCAGCACACACACCTGGCCCTGCGCCTCGAAGCCATGATGGTGTTCTCACAACACACACACACCGAGACACAGACACCCAGCAGCACGCTGCGCCATAAAGAGGTGAGTTACACACCACCGACACAGAGCAGCCGCTGCCGCGAAACTGCACTTCGTCACTGAATGCAGAATGCTGCACCACACACACAAAATAATCCTAAACAGCTAACTTTATTCAAAATAGAGCCATACAACATTTCCTTGGAGTGCATAAGTTTGTTCCAAGCCTGGCTATTCAAAGAGACATGGGTTAGGTGCCCTGTGAAATAGGACATGGGTTAGGTGCCCTGTGAAATAGGACATGGGTTGGGTGCCCTGTGAAATAGGACATGGGTAAAATGATTAGGTTATGGAACCGCCTTATCAACATGCCAGAGGACAGGATAAGAAAAAAGTTATTCAACTGGGATAAAACACACAATTACCCATGGACAAAGGGACACAATTACCCATGGACAAAGGAACTCAATTACCCATGGACAAAGGAACACAAATACCCATGGACAAAGGAACTAAATTACCCATGGACAAAGGAACGCAATTACCCATGGACAAAGGAACTCAATCACCCATGGACAAAGGAACTCAATTACCCATGTACAAAAGGAACTCAATTACCCATGGACAAAGGAACTCAAATACCCATGTACAAAGGATCTCAATTACCCATGTACAAAGGAACTCAATTACCCATGGACAAAGGAACACAATTACCCATGGACAAAGGAACACAATTACCCATGGACAAAGGAACTCAATTACCCATGGACAAAGGAACTCATTACCCATGGACAAAGGAACACAATTACCCATGGACAAAGGAACTAAATTACCCATGGACAAAGGAAATTAATTATCCATGGACAAAGGAAATTAATTACCCATGGACAAAGGAACTCAATTACCCATGGACAAAGGAACTCAATTACCCATGGACAAAGGAACTCAATTACCCATGGACAAAGGAACTCAATTACCCATGGACAAAGGGACACAATTACCCATGGACAAAGGAACTCAATTACCCATGGACAAAGGAACACAATTACCCATGGACAAAGGAAATTAATTATCCATGGACAAAGGAACACAATTACCCATGGACAAAGGAACACAATTACCCATGGACAAAGGAACACAATTACCCATGGACAAAGGAACACAATTACCCATGGACAAAGGAACTCAATCACCCATGGACAAAGGAACTCAATTACCCATGTACAAAGGATCTCAATTACCCATGTACAAAGGAACTAAATTACCCATGGACAAAGGAACACAATTACCCATGGACAAAGGAACACAATTACCCATGAACAAAGGAACTCAATTACCCATGGACAAAGGAACTCATTACCCATGGACAAAGGAACACAATTACCCATGGACAAAGGAACTCAATTACCCATGGACAAAGGGACACAATTACCCATGGACAAAGGAAATGTATTACCCATGGACAAAGGAACACAATTACTCATGGACAAAGGAACACAATTACCCATGGACAAAGGAACACAATTACTCATGGACAAAGGAACACAATTACCCATGGACAAAGGAACTCAATTACCCATGGACAAAGGAACTCATTACCCATGGACAAAGGAACACAATTACCCATGGACAAAGGAACTCAATTACTCATGGACAAAGGAACACAATTACCCATGGACAAAGGAAATTAATTACCCATGGACAAAGGAACTCAATTACCCATGGACAAAGGAACTCAATTACCCATGGACAAAGGAACTCAATTATTCATGGACAAAGGAACTCAATTACCCATGGACAAAGGAACTCAATTCTGTTTTTAAGGAAGCGAATCTACAACACATATTTAGAAAGAAGTTACGATGTCAACAGGATCAAACACAAGTGAAAGCTTAGCTACAAAGAAAAATGGCCAACTGATATATGACTTAAACCAAAACTCAGAACAACCAAATCAAAAACAACTATGATCTGGAACCCTATGTCACCTCTCACCTAACAAGAAACCAAAGGTCACTGTGTGCCTAGTTGAGAACCAGGATACTTCCTCTGGCAATTAAGATAGGTTTAATGCAATAATGGAAGAAGAGCAGCTATGTACTGTTTGCGATTCAGGGGAGATTGAGAATGAACTGCGCTTTTTATTGTACTGTACTTTATATGATGATTTGACAGTAACCTTGTTTGATAAAATGCAACAACTGAAACCAGAACTATTTTGGGTTAGAGACTAAGAGAAGCTGGAATGGTTATTTAGAAAATAAGTGTTTCTGGGTGCAATTTTCTTTTGCAAAGCATAGACTATACGTCAAGATAAGCTTTATCATTAAAGTAGGTTTTTGTTTTGTTTATCAATTTTAGATTTTTTTTCGGATGAACCTTTTTCGGAAAGTATTTAGACCCCTTGACCTTTTCCAATTGTTGTTACGTTACAGCCTTATTCTAAAATGTATTAATTGTTTTTTTTTTCAGTAGTATTCAGATCCTTTACTCAGTACTTTGTTGAAGCACCTTTTGCAGAGATTACAGCCTTGAGTCTTCGTGGGTATGACGCTACAAGCTTGGCACACCTGTATTTGGGGAGTTTTTCTCATTCTTCTCTGCAGATCCTAAAAAGGTTGGATGGGAAGTGTCGCTGTACAGCTATTTTCAAGTCTCTCAAAAGATGTTTGATCAGGTTCAAGTCCGGGCTCTGGCTGAGCCACTCTCCGTCTGGCCACTTTACCATAAAGGCCTGATTGGTGGAGTGCTGCAGAGATGGTTGTCCTTCTGGAAGGTTCTCCAATCTCCACAGAGTGACTCTGGAGCTCTGTCAGAGTGACCATCGGGTTTTTGGTCACCTCCCTGAACAAGACCCTTCTCTCCCGATTGCTCAGTTTGGCTAGGCGCCCAGCTCTAGGAAGATTCCTGGTGATTCCAAACTTCTTCCATTTAAGAATGATGGAGGCCACTGTGTTCTTGGGAACCTTCAATGCTGCAGAACTTTTTTGGTACCCTTTCCCAGATCTGTGCCTCAAACACAATCTTGTCTCGGAGCTCTATGGAAAATTCCTTCGACCTCAGTTTTTGCTCCGACATGCAATGTCAACTGTGGGACCTTAATATAGACAGGTGTGTTCCTTTCCAAATCATGTCCAATCAATTGAATTTACCCCAGGTGGACTCCAATAAAGTTGTCGAAACAGCTCAAGGATGATCAATGGAAACAGGATGCACCTGAGCTCAATTTGAAATCTCATAGCAAAGGGTCTGAATATTTATGTAAATTAGCTATTTCTGTACATTTGCTAAAATGTCTAAAAACCTGTTTTCGCTTTGTCATTAAGGGGTATTGACTCTATGAAATGGTGCTGCCACAATAAACAATATACAGAGCCAGTATATATGGACAATATATATATATATATACAGAATGTACACAATCAACATACAGTATATACAGTGCCTTCAGAAAGTATTCATACCCCTTGACTTATTCCACATTTTGTTGTGTTACAGCCTGAATTCAAAATTGATTAAATATATATGTTTTTTCTCACCCATGTACATACAAGTGAAAATATGTTTTTCTAAATGTTGGCACAATATTTAATTTACAGAAGTATTCACACCACAGAGTCAATACATTAGAATCACCTTTGGCAGCGATTACAGCTGTGAGTCTTTCTAAGAGCTTTGCACACCTGGATTGTACAATATTCTTCAATCTCTGTCAAGTTGATTGTTAATCATTGCTAGACAGCCATTTTCAAGTCTTGCAATAGATTTTCAAGACGATTTAAGTCAAAACTTTAACTAGGCCACTCATGAATATTCAATGTGATCTTGGTAATCAACACGTGTATATTTGGCCTTGTGTTTTAGGTTATTGTCCTGCTGAAAGGTGAATTTGGCTCCCAGTGCCGACTGAACCAGGTTTTCATCTAGGATTTTGCCTGTGCTTAGCTCTATTCCGTTTATTTTCATCCTAATAAACTCCCTAGTCCTTGCTGATGACACTCATACCCATAACATGGTGCAGCCGCCACCATGGTTGGAAATAGGAAGAGTGGCACTCAGTGATGTGTTGGATTCACACCAAACATTATGCTTTGTATTCAGGTCATAAAGTACTTTTCTTTGCTACATTTTTTTGTTTTACTTTAGTGCCTTATTGAAAACAGGATGCATGTTTTTGAATATTTGTATTCTGTACAGGCTTCCTTCTTTTCACTCTGTCATTTAGGTTAGTATTGTGGAGTAACTACAATGTTGTTGATCCATCCTCAGTTTTCGCCTGTTACAGCCATTAAACTCTGTAACTGTTTTAAAGTCACCATTGGCCTCATGGTGAAATCCTTGAGCGGTTTCCTTCCAAAGTGTAATTCATAACTTCACCATGCTCAAAGAGATATTCAATGTCTACCAATAGGTGCCCTTCTTTGCAAGGCATAGGAAAACCTCCCTGGTCTTTGTGGTTGAAATTCACTGCTCGACTGAGGGACCTACAGATAATTGTATGTGTGGGGTACAGAGATGAGGTAGTCATTCAGAAATCATGTTAAACACTATTATTGCACAGAGATTGAGTCCATGCAACTTATTATGTGACTTGTTAAGCACATTTTTACTCATTAACCTATTTAGGCTTGCCATAGTAAAGGGGTTGAGTAGTTTTTGACTCAAGACCTTTCAGCTTTTAATTTTTAATTAATTTGTAAAGATTTCTAAAAACATATTTCATATCATATTCGGCGCAGGTGACTTTGTTTGTCACCTGCGCCGAATACAACATGTGTAGGTAGACCTTATAGTGAAATGCCTACATACAAGCCCTTAACCAACAGTGCAGTTAAAGAAGAGTTAAGAAAATATTTACCAAATAAACTAAAGTAAAAAATAATATAAAGTAACACAATAAAATAACAATAACGAGACTATATACAGGGGGGTACCGGTACAGAGTCAGTGTGCAGGGTACAGGTTAGTTGAGGTAATTTGTACATGTAGGTAGGGGTGAAGTGACTGCACAGATAGTAAACAGCGAGTAGCAGCAGTGTACAAAACAAATAGAGAGGTGGGGGGGTCAATGTAAATAGTCTGGGTGGCCATTTGATTAATTGTTCAGCAGTATTATGGCTTGGGGGTAGAAGCTGTTAAGGAGCCTTTTGGTCCGAGACTTGGCGCTCTGGTACCGCTTGCTGTGCGGTAGCAGAGAAAACAGTTTATGACTTGGGTGACTGGAGTCTTTGACAATGTTTTGGGCCTTCCTCTGACACCGCCTAGTATAGAGGTCCTGGATGACAGGAAGCTTGGCCCCAGTGATGTACTGGGCTGTACGCACTACACTCTGTAGCGCCTTACGGTCAGATGCCGAGCAGTTGCCATACCAGGCGGTGATGCAACCGGTCAGGATGCTCTCGATGGCGCAGCTGTATAACTTTTTCAGGATCTGGGGACGCATGCCAAATCTTTTCAGTCTCCTGAGGGGGAGACTGTCTTGGTGTGTTTGGACCATGATAGTTTGTTGGTGTTGTGGACACCAAGGATCTTGAAACTCTCAACCTGCTCCACTACAGCCCTGTCGGTGTTAATGGGGGCCTGTTCGGCCTTCCTTTTCCTGTAGTCCACGATCAGCTCCTTCATCTTGCTCACATTGAGGGAGAGGTTGTTGTCCTGGCAACACACTGCTAGGTCTCTGACCTTCCTATAAGCTTTCTCATCATTGTCGGTGATCAGGCCTACCACTATTGTGTCGTCAGCAAACTTAATGATGGTGTTGGAGTCGTGCCTGGCCATGCAGTCATGAGTGAATAGGGAGTACAGGAGGGGACTAAGTACACACCCCTGAGGGGCACTAGTGTTAAGGATCAGCATAGCAGATGTGTTGTTGCCTACCCTTACCACCTGGGGGCGGCCCATCAGGATGTCCAGGATCCAGTTGCAGAGGGAGGTGTTTAATCCCAGGGTCCTTAGCTTATTGATGAGCTTCGTGGGCAGTATGGGGTTGAATGCTGAGCTGAAGTCAATGAACAGCATTCTCACATAGGTGTTCCTTTTGTCCAGGTGGGAAAGGACTGTGTGGAGTGCAATTGAGATTGCATTATCTTTCACATTATGGGATATTGTGTGGAGGGCAGTGACACAAAATCTCAATTTCATCCATTTTTTATTAACACAACAAAATGTGGAAAAATGTCTTTGCTACTGCAGATACAGTGTCTTGTAAGCCAACGTGGTCTGGTCATCTTGAAGATGCAAGACACTATAATAATGAAATAAATCAAGTCACACAAACACACTTTAAATCAGAGATGCATTTGCTGTGAAAAGTAGCCACAGAGGGACAAGCATACTGTTATGGTTTTTGATCAAATGTTTTCCTAGCTTTTACAATTCTTAATCTCTCTCTCACTCTCTCTCTTTATCTCTCCCCTCTCTCCCTCCCCTCTCATCACCAGCCCTATGAGGGTTTGAAGCTGCAGGACTTGAGGAGACTGAAGGACATGTTGATAGTGGAGACAGCTGACATGCTGCAGGCTCCTCTCTTCACCGCTGAGGCACTGCTCAGAGCACACGGTGTGTGTGTGTTTCATGTGTGTGTGTGTGTGTGTGTGTGTGTAAACTGTCTCTGTATCTAATTGGGGCACGTAGGAGCTGTTGAAGGTGTGTGTGTGTGTGTGTGTATACTGTCTCTGTGTATCTAATTGGGACACGTAGGAGCTGATGAAGGTGTGTGTGTCGCTCTAACCTCTCTGTATCTATGTATCTAATTGGGACACGTAGGAGCTGTTGAAGGTGTGTGTGTGTGTGTGTGTGTATACTGTCTCTGTGTATCTAATTGGGACACGTAGGAGCTGTTGAAGGTGTGTGTGTGTCGCTCTAACCTCTCTGTCTCTGTGTATCTAATTGGGACACATAGGAGCTGTTGAAGGTGTGTGTGTGTGTGTGTGTGTGTGTGTGTGTGTGTATACTGTCTCTGTGTATCTAATTGGGACACGTAGGAGCTGTTGAAGGTGTGTGTGTGTGTGTGTATACTGTCTCTGTGTATCTAATTGGGACACGTAGGAGCTGATGAAGGTGTGTGTGTGTGTCGCTCTAACCTCTCTGTCTCTGTGTATCTAATTGGGACACGTAGGAGCTGTTGAAGGTGTGTGTGTGTGTGTGTGTATACTGTCTCTGTGTATCTAATTGGGACACATAGGAGCTGATGAAGGTGTGTGTGTGTGTCACTCTAACCTCTCTGTCTCTGTGTATCTAATTGGGACACGTAGGAGCTGTTGAAGGTGTGTGTGTGTGTGTGTGTGTGTGTGTGTATACTGTCTCTGTGTATCTAATTGGGACACGTAGGAGCTGTTGAAGGTGTGTGTGTGTGTGTGTGTGTATACTGTCTCTGTGTATCTAATTGGGACACGTAGGAGCTGATGAAGGTGTGTGTGTGTGTCGCTCTAACCTCTCTGTCTCTGTGTATCTAATTGGGACACGTAGGAGCTGTTGAAGGTGTGTGTGTGTGTGTGTGTATACTGTCTCTGTGTATCTAATTGGGACACGTAGGAGCTGATGAAGGTGTGTGTGTGTGTCGCTCTAACCTCTCTGTCTCTGTGTATCTAATTGGGACACGTAGGAGCTGATGAAAGTGTGTGTGTCACTCTAACCTCTCTGTCTCTGTCTATTTAATTGGGACACATAGGAGCTGATGAAGGTGTGTGTGTCACTCTAACCTCTCTGTCTCTGTGTATCTAATTGGTACACGTAGGAGCTGATGAAGGTGTGTGTGTCGCTCTAACCTCTCTGTCTGTGTATCTAATTGGGACACGTAGGAGCCAATGAAGGTGTGTGTGTCGCTCTAACCTCTCTGTCTCTGTGTATCTAATTGGGACACGTAGGAGCTGATGAAGGTGTGTGTGTCACTCTAACCTCTCTGTCTCTGTGTATCTAATTGGGACACGTAGGAGCTGATGAAGGTGTGTGTGTCACTCTAACCTCTCTGTCTCTGTGTGTAACAGACTGGGACAGAGAGAAGCTTTTGGAAGCCTGGATGAGTGATTCTGAGGAGTGCTGCCAGCGGTCTGGGGTCTTGATGCCCACACCCCCGCCTAGCGGGTGCAATGCCTGGGACACCCTGCCTTCCCCGCGCACCCCTCGCTCCCCCCTCACCCTAACCCTCACGTCCCTCACTGACAGCTGCCTCACCCCAGGGGAGGAGGGAGGGACTACGGTGAGTCACATGACATTTTGGTCCAGGACAGGTTGCACAGTTTTGTTCTACCCCAGCACGAGCACACCTGATCCTACTAACCAACCAATCATCAAGCCCTGGCTACCTGTGTGAGTGTGTAACAGAGTTAAGAACGTACCGTAAGCCCACTCCACAGCTAGCTTGAAATGTTGAGAATGGAGCCATCCAATTAGTACCTTTTGGGTGTCTCCAACCATTAGAACATTGTTAAGGAGGGCGGTCACGTGTGTTAGCAAAGTAGAGGTCTCGAGTTCCAGCCAGGTATGAACCGAAACGAGCTTGAGAGTGGTACTTGCTAAGCAACGTGACATCCGTAACGCATATGTGCGTGTTTGTGTGTGATGTAGTGTATACCTCTGACTGTGTGGGGTGTCTCTTTCCCTCCAGTGTGGGATCTGCCTGTGTTCCATCTCAGTGTTTGAAGACCCAATAGACATGTCCTGTGGTCATGAGTTCTGCCGAGCCTGCTGGGAAGGGTACGTCACTTACACTGTTTGAATTGAATTAAACACGATGGATTCTCATGGGAAATTCAATTGTCACAGGCCTATACGACACATATTACAATAGAGACGTATAAACTGAATAGAAAAATATCCACAAGGCAGGAATGCACAGTATAAATGGCAAGAGCAAGCCATATCAATTTAAATATTGACTGTAGATCCAATAATGATTGAATTGGATGTGATTTGTTTCAGGTTTCTGAATGTGAAGATCCAGGAGGGTGAGGCTCATAACATCTTCTGTCCTGCCTGTGACTGTTACCAGCTGGTGCCTGTTCAGGTTATAGAGAGTGTTGTCTCCAGAGAGATGGACAAACGATACCTGCAGTTTGACATCAAGGCACGCACACACACGTACACGTACACACACGCACGCACACACACACATGCACACTCACACACACAATGTCGCTCTCAAAGCATCTTATCTCTCCTCCCTGTCTGCGTGTGTGTGTGTGTGTGTGTGTGTGTGTGTGTGTGCTTGCCTGCCTGCCTGCCTGCCTGCCTGCCTGCGTGTATCTTCTCTAGGCGTTCGTGGAGAACAACCCATCTATTCGGTGGTGCCCGGCAGTGCGGTGTGAGAGAGCGGTCAGACTGACCAGGCCTGGTCCGGGGGTCAACCACCTGGGGTTCCCCCTGCTGCCCTCCCCTGCAGTCGACTGTGGCAAGGGTCACCTCTTCTGCTGGTACACACACATCAGACCGTCTCATGGGGAAAAGTCTTAAACGTAGAGAATGATACAGTGCATTCAGAAAGTATTCAGACCCGTTCACTTTTTCCACATTTTGTAACGTTACAACCTTATTCTAAAATTGAATAAATTAATGTTTTTCCTCATCAATCTACACACAACACCCCATAATGACTAAGCAAAAACAGGTTTTTAGAAGTAAAAAACAGAAATATGACATTTACATAAGTATTCAGACCCTTTGCTGTGAGACTGGATATTGAGCTCAGGTGCATCCTGTTTCCATTGATCATCCTTGAGATGTTTCTACAACTTGATTGGAGTCCACCTGTAGTAAATTCAATTGATTGGACAAGATTTGGAAAGGCACACACTTGTCTATATTAAGGTCAAGGAGGTGACCAAGAACCCGATGGTTACTCTGACATAGTTCCAGAGTTCCTCTGTGGAAATGGGAGAACCTTCCAGAAGGACAATCATCACTCCACGAATCAAGCCTTTATGATAGAGTGGCCAGACGGAAGCCACTTCTCAATAAAAGGCACATGACAGCCCACTTGAACTTTACCAAAAGGCACCTAAAGGACCCTCAGACCATGAGAATCAAGATTCTCTGGTCTAATGAAACCAAGATTAAACTCTTTGTCCTGAATGCCAAGCGTCACGTCTGGAGGAAGCCTGGCACCATCCCTACGGTGAAGCATGGTGGTGGCAGCATCATGTTGTGGGGTTGTTTTTCAGGGGCAGGGACTGGGAGACTAGTCAGGATCGAGGGAAAGATGAATGGAGCAAAGTACAGAGAGATCGTTGATGAAAACCTGCTCCAGAGCGCTTAGGACCTCAGACTGGGGCGAAGGTTCACCTTCCAACAGGACAACAACCCTAAGCACATAGCCAAGACAACGTAGGAGTGGCTTTGGGACAAGTCTCTGAATGTCCTTGAGTGGCCCAGCCAGAGCCCGGACTTGAACCCGATCGAACATCACTGGAGAAACCTGAAAATAGCTGTGCAGTGACGCTCCCCATCCAACCTGACAGATCTTGAGAGGATCTGCAGAGAAGAATGGAGAAACTCCATAAGTACAGGTGTGCCAAGAAGACTCGAGGCTCACTGCCAAAGGTGCTTTAATAAAGTTCTGAGTAAAGGGTCTGAATACTTATGTAAATGTGATGTTTCTGGGTTTAAAAAATAATAATTTGCAAACATTTCTAGAAATCTGTTTTTGCTTTGTCATTATGGGGTATTGTGCAGATTGATGAGGATAAAAAAATGTAATAAATTTTAGAATAAGGCTGTAACATAACAAAATGTGGAAAAAGTGAAGGGGTCTGAATACTTTCTGAATGCACTGTATATGTATATTCGTCCCCCTCTCTTACTCTCTTCCTCCATCTGTCTCCCTCATCTCTCTCCCCTCTGTCTTCCATCTGTCTCTCTCTCCCTCTATTCCTCTCTCTCTTCCTCCATCTGTCTCTCTCTCTCTCCCCCTCTATCTCTTCCTCTAACTGTCTCTCCTCTTTCTCTCTCCCCCTCTTCTTCTCTCTCTCTCCCTCTGTCTCTCTCCTCTGTCTCTCTCTCTACCCTCTCTCTCCTCTCCTCTCTCTCTCTCTCTCTTTCTATCTCTCTCTCTCTCCTCTCCTCTATCTGTCTCTCTCTCCAGGGAGTGTCTAGGTGAGGCCCATGAGCCATGCGACTGTCAGACATGGAGGATGTGGCTGCAGAAAGTCTCAGAGATGAAGCCAGAAGAGTGTGAGCACAGACACACACACACTAAACACACACACACACACACACACACAGATATACAGTATGTTATAATAAACGCATGATTGTATATGCTGATCTTGGTATGTGTGTGTGTGCATGTTGGTGATGTTTGTGTACATGTGCGAATGTGCTTGTATGTGTGTGTTTGTATCCAGTGGCAGGTGTATCGGAGTCGTATGAGGATGCAGCTAACTGTCTGTGGTTGTTAACCAACTCTAAACCCTGTGCCAACTGCAAGTCTCCCATACAGAAGAATGAGGGCTGCAACCACATGCAGTGTGCCAAGGTACATACACACACCTCACACACACACACACACCAGCTTTGTTACATTTTAATGGTGTTGAGGAAGATATTGAAGCAGTCCCAACATAGAGCCTTGTGGGATTATATTAGATTATATATTAAAGCAATAAGACAGGGTTATTACCATGTATGTACAACACCTGTTTCTCTGTCTGCAGTGTAAGTATGACTTCTGCTGGATCTGTCTGGAAGAGTGGAAGAAACACAGCTCTTCAACTGGAGGATACTACCGCTGTACACGCTATGAGGTCATCACGCAGCTAGAGGAGCAGTCCAAAGAGATGACTGGAGAGGTACACACACACACATACTTGTTTTTCTATCCTCGTTGTGACCTAAAATATATTTCCATTAAAAATCCTATTTTCCCTAACGCCTAACCCTAATTCTAACCCTAAACCTAACCCTAAGCTTAAAATGGGGATATTTGCGGATTTCAGGTCAACACAAGGATAGAAGAACAACATACCACACACACTAGCACTGCACACACTCTGACATGTTACGTTAAGTATTTGACAGGAGTGTGTGTTTTTCAGGCGGAAAAGAAGCACAAGAGTTTTCAGGAGTTGGACCGCTTCATGCACTACTACAGCCGCTATAAGAACCATGAACACAGCTATAAGGTAACACACACACAGCATGATATTGTATTTATGATATCTACCAATGTTGTTTTCTAAAATGTGATGTTTCTCCCTATCCCTCTCGCTCTCTCTCTTTCTCTACCCCCCTGTATCTTCTCTCTTTCTCTCTCTAGTTAGAACAGAGACTATTGAAAACAGCCAAAGAGAAGATGGAACAGCTGAGTAGAGCCTTCATTGGATGTGAGTCTCTGACCTATCTGACTCTACTTTCTACCTCAGAGGCTGTCCCTGCCTCTCCTCTTGTATAACGATGGAGGGAGAGGATGGTGTGTCCTGCGTATGGTGTGTGTGTGAGTGTGTGTGTATTTGTGTGTTTCTAACAGCAGTGTGTGTGTATTTGTGTGTTTCTGTTTCTAACAGCAGTGTGTGTGCGTGCGTGTCTAACAGCAGTGTGTGTATATTTGTGTGTTTCTGTTTCTAACAGCAGTGTGTGTGCGTGTGTGTCTAACAGCAGTGTGTGTGTTTCTGTTTCTAGCAGCAGTGTTTGTGTGCGTGTGTGTCTAACAGCAGTGTGTGTGTATTTGTGTGTTTCTAACAGCAGTGTGTGTGTTTCTGTTTCTAGCAGCAGTGTTTGTGTGTTTCTAACAGTAGTGTGTGTCTCTCCTCTAGGTGAGGGCTCCCCCCCAGACACCAGATTTATAGAGGACGGTGTGTGTGAGTTGTTGAAGACACGTCGTGTGTTGAAGTGTTCCTACCCCTACGGATTCTTCCTCCAGCCTCACAGCACACAGAAGGAGATATTTGAACTCATGCAGGTGTGTGTGTGTGTGTGTGTGTGTGTGTGTGTGTGTGTGTGTGTGTGTGTGTGTGTGTGTGTGTGTGTGTGTGTGTGTGTGTGTGTCCACTCTCTCCCTATTTCTCTACCCTTCTACTCATCCCTCTGTTCCCCAGACTGATCTGGAGATGGCGGTGGAGGACTTGGCTCAGAAGGTGAACCGTCCCTACCTGCGTACGCCGTGTCATAAGATAGTCAGCGCTGCCTGTCTGGTACAGCAGAAGAGAGAGGAGTTCCTGGCCTCGGTGGCTAGAGGGGTGGCCCCTAACGACTCACCTGAAGTACCTAGGAGGAGGTGAGGGAGGGAGGGAGACCGACAGAGCAAGAGAGAGAGAGAGAAAGATATATTTTTCCCAACAGGCAGTAGACAGAACAGGGTTGGCCTTTCTTTACAAAGCTCCATATTGAATGTGTTTCAGTTTCCCTGCTGGATCATGGGACTGGGAGTACCTGGGATTCACCTCTCCTGAGGTAACTACACATAACACCATGGTCAAGCTTTTATACTGTTTCTCTATGAGAATTTGAGCAACAGGTCCATATTTGTAGCCACATCCTCCATCTTAGCACAAACATCCATGTTACCACACGGCAGGTAGCCTAGTGGTTATAGTGTTGGACTAGTAACCAGAAGGTTGCAAGATCGAATCCCTAGCTGTCATTCTGCCCCTGAACAAGGCAGTTAACCCACTGTTCCTAAGCCGTCATTGAAAGTAAGAATTTGTTCTTAACTGACTTGCCTAGTTAAATAAAGGTAAAATAAAAAATAACTAACCTGTATAATATACTACCTGTATAATGTACTACCTGTATAATATACTACCTGTATAATTTACTACCTGTATTATGTACTACCTGTATAATGTACTACCTGTATAATATACTACCTGTATAATATACTACCTGTATAATGTACTACCTGTATAATATACTACCTGTATAATATACTACCTGTATAATATACTACCTGTATAATGTACTACCTGTATAATGTACTACCTGTATAATGTACTACCTGTATAATATACTACCTGTATAATGTACTACCTGTATAATGTACTACCTGTATAATGTACTACCTTTATAATATACTACCTGTATAATGTACTACCTGTATAATGTACTACCTGTATAATATACTACCTGTATAATATACTACCTGTATAATGTACTACCTGTATAATGTACTACCTGTATAATATACTACCTGTATAATATACTACCTGTATAATATACTACCTGTATAATATACTACCTGTATAATGTACTACCTGTATAATGTACTACCTGTATAATGTACTACCTGTATAATGTACTACTTGTAGGAGTATGCTGATTTCCAGTACCGGCGGAGACACCGGCCGCGTCGTAGAGGAGACATGCCGAGTTTACACAGTCTGAGGAGCAACAGCAGTACTCCTGAGCCCAACCAGAACCCTGAGAATACAGGTACACACACACACACACACACACACACACACACACACACACACACACACGCACACACACAGTCATTTATCAGTAGGGCCTGTGTTTCTTTGACGTTTTCTTGTGTTGTTATTGTTACGTGTGACAGAGGTCCTCCAGGAGAGAGTTGAGGGGCGGAGACAGCCTCTGAGGTCACTGGATGAAGATGACCCCAACATTCTACTGGCCATCCAACTGTCACTACAGGACTCACGGAGGGAGAGAGAAATGGAGAGAGGGATGGGAGGAGGACTGGAAAGAGGCTCTGGTGTGATTGAGGGCCCAGGGCTTGGGTCTGGACAGGGTCTGGATATAGGGCCAGTAATGGGTCCAGGGGTGGGGAGCCTCAGTGAGACTCAGGACCCCTCCAGTGTGGGTGGTTCTCTGGGGGCCAGTGGCTCCTCTAACCTCCCTAGACCAGACCCTAACCAGTCGCTAAATGCTGAGCTGTTAGAGCTAGGAGAAAGTCTGATGAGACTGGGACAAATAACTACTCCATATACCCTAGACAACACTAATATCCCTACGCCATATAGCTTAGATCACACCTACGACCACTACAACCCTTCCCCCAGGTACAGTCAGAGTCAGGACCTTAGCTACACATCTTATACAACTGACCACAGCTATGCTGTTCTGGAACCTGACCTCAGCACACCTTATACACACGGCTACGGTCACACCTGTGATCATAACCAGGACCATACCACTATCAACATTCCCTTCACTCCAGAACACGACCATAATTGTGGTCAAAACCAAAACCGTGGCCATCCCACTATCAATGCCTTCTACAGTTCTGTTCACTGCCAACCCAGCCTCTACACTAAAACATCTCCTTCTCACACAGACCTTACAGCATCTTCTAGCCCTAAACACACAATCCTTTACCCCTCAGACCCAGAGCCATATGCTATGTTCAGCCTTCCCCATAACCCTGAACCAGACCAAACCATATCTTGCACCCAGGACACACATCCTGACCAGAACCACCACCATTGCTGCCACTCCAGCCACTACACCCCTAACCCAGACCCTTACACCCCTAACCCAGACCCTTACACCCCTAACCCAGACCATTACACCCCTAATCCAGACTCTTACACCCCTAACCCAGACCATTACACCCCTAACACAGACCCTTACACCCCTAACCCAGACCCTTACACCCCTAACCCAGACCATTACACCCCTAACCCAGACCCTTACACCCCTAACCCAGACCATTACACCCCTAACCCAGACTCTTACACCCCTAACCCAGACCCTTACAACCCTAACCCAGACCATTACAACCCTAACCCAGACCCTTACAACCCTAACCTGGACCCTTACACCCCTAACCCAGACTACACCTCGAATCCTGACCCATGCCGCACTTCCTCAGACCCCCACGGCCTCCTGCTCCCCTCCCCAGACCCAGAACTCGTCTCCCCAGTGGTCCCTCCAGGTGGTCCCTTCACCCCCAGTGACCCGGGCTGCCTGGAGCGCCTGGACCCCTCAGCTGAAGCCCTGCTCCTGGACAACATCATGGCCTGGATCCAACACACACACCCCCAGGACAGCCCCCAGAACATCAACCTCATCCCCTCAGCTAGCTCCGAGACTGGCTCACCCCCGGAGAAATACTCACCTCCGGACACAGAGACAGACTCACCCACTGTTTCACTCCAAGATGGTGGGGACCCAAAGAGTGATTCCCCTCCTGACGCCCAGGCCAGTTTCAGTGGGGAGGCCCTAGCCGAGCTACGGCAGGGAGAGGCGGGTAGGGGACAGGCTGGCTCCCCCGGCCCTGGAGACAGCCTGGAGGTTAAAAGACCCAGCACTCTGGATCTGGAGTGTTGTGAGGGTGAGGAGTATGTGGAGTGTGTAGTCACAGGGTTTGTGTCGGACCTGTCGCAGGACGCATTGGACACACACATACACTCACACACACACTGTGGAGATGACAACCTCACTCCTACCAAGACAGACTCAAGCCCCACCGCCTGGGTAGTGGAGGACCAATCACGCCCGGAGTGGGAAGAGCAAGTTCACCTGGTGTGACAACAGACAGACAGATGACAGAGAGCAGGAGGAAGAGAGGAGGAGAGTGGGAGCGAGGTAATGATAAGCAGCAGTGACAGAGATGAGGGAGAGAAAAGAGAGGAAGAGAGAGTGATTAATGGCATTATCAGAGAAAGAGCTTAGGAAAGATTTGGGGATGAAAAGCACTTAGAGGAAAGAACAGGAGAAAAGTCTGACATTTAACATGGGGTGTCCACTTGATTTAGCTTGCTGGGCACCGAAAGCTAATTAGTATATTTGACCAAGTTCTGGTCAGGTCATGTGACCCAGGTCTGGTCAGGTCATGTGACCCAGATCTGGTCAGGTCATGTGACCCAGGTCTGGTCAGGTCATGTGACCCAGATCTGATCAGGTCATGCAGTGACCAGAGTTGATCAGAGCAGATGAGATGTGTTTAAATACAATCAAATATGAGTGACTTTAGTGATTTTATCGTCCATATCCATTCCACTACTGATGGACTGACTGTATGTGGTCTCCTCAGCCTAAGACCAGGGCGAGTTGTTTTACTGTTTATTCAACCTTTATTTATCCAGATCAAAACTCCATGACAGAGAGAGAGCGAGGGAGAGAGAGCGGGACCGTGACATGGCTACTCTTTAGAAACAGTCCACGGCTGAGTTGATCAGTGTGCCTCATTTTTATTGAGAATCCCCTATTTTTCATATGGAACCTCAAGCAACGTGCAAAGAATAGTATGACTATTATTACTACTATAGGGTTGTTTTGTTTTTGACATGGTTTCCTTTCCTCTTGAGATAAGATGTGTTTTTGGAAGCAGCTGTGGTCTGTGGTCATATGTATCAAGCGTTTCAGAGTAGTGGTGCTGATCTAGGACCAGGTCCTCCCTGTCTATATAATCTTATTCATTATGATCTAAAAGGCTCAATTGATCCTAGATCAGCACTTCTACTCTCCCAGGTCTTTGACTAGGTACAGGACAGGAAGCTGTTATTTTTCTTGTGTTGGTGTTATAGAGATGGTTAGCACTGGTAGGATGATTATAATATAGTCAACTTTATAGAGATGAATCTGCAGTCTACAAGAGTTTATAATATAATTTCTAAAATCATATTTATCTTATTTAATTGTAATAAGCTGCTTAAATAAAGTAGTCATTGGATATAGAATAACATTTAGAAACGCAACCATGGTTTAACTTAACTGTTGCGTGTAGTGTGCAACCATCTGGAGTAGTGCACTAGTTTATAGTAGGGTGCGATGTGACGTGCGCTGATCATACAAAACATGAAATGGAACACTGAAGTCTGGATTTGGAGTGTATTTTTTTGTACAACACCACTGTTTTAAGTTAAGATAATTGTTTATTTAGTCCAATTTTATTCACACTAAGGTTTTTATTAGATTTCTTTTTGTTTTCTTTGTTTTGTATTTTCTTGGTACTTAATTGAAAGTTTCAAGGCCAGTGGCTGTGTCATAGTTTGTAACCCAGGCATCTGATTTTTATATTACTGTACCCTGGCAACCATAAACCTTGTTGTTATTTGCACTTTCATAGGTGATACTTGATCCATTCCCAGTCCATATGACAGACAGTGACGTTCGATGTGGCCAAGGACTGAAAGTATTAGTAAAACGTTTACTCTCAATAAAAAAAAGATTTAAAAAAACACATTTCTTTCAATTTACTTTTCTTTCAATGATATTGACTACATATTTTGTCACTATAGAATTCTTGCGTCACGTCATACAGTAAAAAGGCTTTCAACAAGGGAGTTGGACAACCTCATTAAACAACATTATCGATAAAGGAAGGTGCACCAACACAATTGCTCATTAACAATGGAATGCTAGTACTTCTGTCAAAGGGTTTCAACATACATCGACTGAATCTTTCCTGTCACGCATTTCTGTGATTTTCTATCAAACACTAGATGTTCCAAAGATTTGTATAACTTGTTTTATCTGTGGTTGTTTGAGGAATGAATCGAGGAATCCGGGAGAAAGAGATTGCGCTTGTTTGAAATGGAAAAGTGTTGCGGTACCTTTTTTATAAAGAAGAACATCAAGACGAACAGCTGCTTTTTAAGTGGGATGCACTGTTGAGCGCTACATCCCGAGGGGTTCGTTCTGATTGTACGGAGATTGTGGCAGACGGTTAAATGGCGTCGCTCGAGAAGGCAAGAGCAAGATGTATGTCAGGAGAAGTGTAGTATTATCATAAGGAGAGGTATACTTGGAACACGGAGGAAGAATGGAGGGAAAAAGAGGGGCAGAGGAGGACTAAGAGAGGGTGGAAGAGGGTGAGTTTGAGTTGGTTAAAAATGGCGGGAAAAGGGGAGATGTTTGATAAAGAAGAATGGTAGAAAGTGTAAGCTGTAAGTTGAAGACAGGAGGAGAAATTGATGTGAATGATGGCGACGTATCGGAGGTGAAAGGTGAAGTTCTCGAAGCCAGGAGCTTGCACCGAGGGTCCGGATAAAGATGATGCTGTGATAGTAGGAGTGGAAAAAGTGAACACCTGGAGAATAAACCCTCCTCCTCACAGCTGCCAATGTCCCTTAATGTTGATGATGTGGTTGTTACTGACAAGAATCACATGGCTGGGCTCTTTAATCACCACTTCATTAAGTCAGGATTCCTATTTGACTCAGCCATGCCTCCTTGCCCCGATGCTCCTCCCTCTTTTTACTCTGCCCCGCTACAAAGTTTTTCCCTGCAGGCTGTCACTGAGTCCAAGGTGCTAAAGGAGCTCCTTAAACTTGACCCCATATAACCTTCTGGGTCAGAAGGTTATTTCTTCTTTAAGGTTGCAGCCCCTATCATCACCAAGCCTATCTCTGACCTTTTTAACATGTCTCTCCTCTCTGGGGAGGTTCCCAATACTTGGAAGGTATCCATTGTGCATACTTTATTTAAAGGGGGAGATCAAGCTGATCCTAACTGTTATAGGCCAATTTCTATTTTGCCTTGTTTATCAAAAGTGTTGGAAAAACTTGTCAATAATTAACTGACTGGCTTTCTTGATGCCTATAGTATTCTCGCTGGTATGCAATCTGGTTTCCACTCAGGTTATGGATGTGTCACTGCAACCTTAAAGGTCCTCAATGATGTCACCATTGCCCTTGATTCTAAGCAATGTTGTGCTGCTATTTCTATTGACTTGGCCAAAGATCTTTATATGGTAGATCATTCCATTCTTATGATTTATTCTTTGTGAGTTTAGTGTTAGATGGTAGGGTATTTAACAACAACAAAATTCAAGCAACGTATACTCCAGTCTAGTACGTGGCGGTAATGCAACATTTATTGGATGCCAACCGCTGTTAAACCGCATTAAAGAAGAAGCTCTTTTCTTTATGCATTTCCTGGTTCTGGAGCGTTTTTATGACGCCGATGTTCCTGCGACGAAACGTATTTTATACACAGCTGCCTGTGCGTTCAGTTCTACGCTGTAATTTTTTTGTCTTTGGTGGAGATTTTGTCTCTGCAAATCATCACCAACATGAAACTCGTACGGTAAGAATATTCAACAAAATGATCTTTAGTCTTATACTTAGATGAAAGGTGAAAAGTACGGGTTTTGTGTCGCTGGATGGATTTAGATTTGGAGTGCGAGCTGTTCGCTAAATTCTGAGGCGGGAAGCAGCTAACTGAATTGAATGAATGAATGAATGAGCGACGTGCAGAAGTGACTAGATAGCCAACTTTCTATAACGTTAACGAATGGACCTCTAGCCGCGGAATACGCCATAAACATCGATTATTTACGTATCTGCCGCTGAGAACTAACTAGTTACTTTGTATGCACAACTGTTGTTTGCTAGCCACCGATATGCTAACTTGCTTTTAGTTAATTAACCACTGCAGTGTGTAGGCAGGGCCCTGACCGATTACCCACAACAACCAATGGTTCAAAAACAATGTTCTTGTTTAAGTTCAGTTTCCATGACAAGTCATCCGGTTGGTGTTTGTCATTTTCGTTTGTGTTGGACATTGTAGTCATTGCAAACTAGGTAGTTCTTACTAGTTACCGCCCCATTGTCTATTGAAGTTGTCGATATCGTTTATAGGACCTTGATGACTAGCAAGCTAGTATGTATTCACAGACTTGATAAACTGCATTAGTTATAACATTGCCTCTAATACCCATGACTTTTCTCCTCCTGTAGCTTTTTGATGAAACTCAGCCACGAGACTGTGACCATTGAGCTGAAGAATGGCACCCAGGTCCATGGAACAATCACAGGTACAGACCCTGCCCCCTCTGTCTGTCTGAGTAGGATTATTGAGATGCCTCTGAATATAAACAAAGACAGTCAAGTATAGGGTGTTGTATCAGGTACAGTCTAAACCTGCGATCTTCAACCTTTTCTAGCATGTTAAGAGCTACTAATTTGTTTCCCTTGCCATTTAAATTGGCACATTCTTCTCCAGGTCCTTTTTTAAATGTGTTTTTGAATTTAACTAGGCAAGTTGGTTAAGAACAAATTCTTATGTACAATGATTGCCTACCCCGGCCAAACCCTCCCCTAACCCGAATGACGCTGGGCCAATTGTGAGCCGCCCTATGGGACCGATCATGGCCAGTTGTGATACAGCCTGGGTTTGTGGTGATGCCTCTAGCAATGCGATGCTTTGCCTTAGACTGCTGCGCGACTCAGGATCCCCAGTGTGAAAGAGGAAGTAGTGTACTGTTTTCTGCCAATATACCTGGTAAAATAATGGTTAATAAACAACTCTTAAGGGGGCCCTATAAAATCTGATTCCCCCAAAAATTATGTTTTCTGTTTTATTTTTCCTGGTTTTCACTCATAATTACAATTGTTTGAAGAGAAACAATTCAATTGGATGTTCTGAGTTATGCCAATACTTAAATCACATGAGAAGACCTTTATTAATTTTGGTCTGGAAGAAAACTAAGATGTTTAAATTTTGTGTAATTCCCCTTTAATTGTGCATCTGGCCCATTTTTATTTTATTGCACATCTAGCAAGTGAGGAATGTGCCATCTAGTGATGTTTCTGCTGCTGCTCATTTCATGGCAAAGTTTGCAAATAATAAATACAAATGATATACTTACTCATGATGTACTTCTGCCAGGTAAGCCTACTTTGCAGTTAACATTTAACTGAGAAGGTTTTGGGGAGACTATTTCTGTCAACCCACAAGACTGGTATCATACCACACAGATGGGCAATATTGCTGGAAATGAATTGGCAGATATTGTTAGGTTTGGCTTTTTAAGCCAATAGTGGCTAACCAGGGGTGGGATAATGTCAATGTTGCATTGATTATTAACAATGATCATTAACTGTGTGTCCCAGGTGTGGATGTGAGTATGAACACTCATCTGAAGGCGGTAAAGATGACTCTGAAGAACCGTGAGCCCACCCAGCTGGAGAGCCTCAGTATCCGTGGGAACAACATCAGATACTTCATCCTGCCAGACAGCCTGCCGCTGGACACTCTGCTGGTCGACATAGAACCCAAGGTCAAGAGCAAGAAGAGAGAGGCTGGTGAGTACACAGGGATGGGGGGTGAAATGGTGGGGAGGGAGCTGGACATAAAACCCAAGGTCAAGTCCAAGAAGAGAGGCTGGTGAGTACACAGGGATGGGGGGGTGAAATGGTGGGGAGGGAGCTGGACATAAAACCCAAGGTCAAGTCCAAGAATAGAGTGGCTGGTGAGTACACTAGGAAAATAGGAGGGCGTGGTGCTTGTCGGCATATCAGTAGAATATCAGAGGTTGTTCTCCAATGCTCTCCTCTTCCCTTTGATGTTTTGAGGAGGCAATGGGAGAGGACGCCAGCAATACTTTTGACATTCAACCTAAGTCTGCCTAGATCAGTGTTCACTCCTGATCCTGGAGAGCTACAGGGTGTGTAGGCTTTCGAGCCAGCCCAGAAACGACACAGTAGAGTTAGCTTGCCAACGCCTTTTTGATTAATTCAGTGAGGTGTTCTATTGCTTAGCTGGAACTTAAACACACTACAGCTGTTCAGGACCATGAGCAAAGACCAGCAGTCTGAACTATTTGTTTTGTAAAGTTGTAACTAGGTTGAGAGTAATTGTGTACTAGAATGTGGGGTGACGTAATGTGGCCGACCTTCCTTCTGGAGTGCTACTGGGTATTTGGGTGTTTTGAGCCTGCCACAGCAGCCATATTGAAAGTTGGAGGTTGAACTGTTTCGTAGCCACACTGGTTAGAGGTTTCATAAATCCACAGTGGTTCTGTCTGAGTTAGGGTTGGGTGAGTTGCATAGCATTTATAATGCCTAGCTTCTGATGACTGAGGTCTCACCTTTGAACATTTGCTTCATCAGACCCAAATTAAAACTAGCAAATCAGCCAAATTAATATTAGGCAAACGCTGTTCCGTAAGAAACGGCTCCCAACAATGAGCTTGACAAACAAGTCCTGAGGACAAGGATGGGAGAGTCCATGTATTTGTGGTGCATAACTCATCTCTAATCATCTCCTCTTCCTTAATCTCCCTCTATTTCTCTCTCCAGTGGCTGGGCGTGGAAGGGGCAGAGGAAGAGGGCGTGGCAGGGGGAGAGGCCGAGGCAGGGGAGGGCCCAGGAGATGATCGCCATGACTACGCGGCTGTCAGTCATATCCTATTGTTTGTACAACAACGTTTTTGTTTTGTCATTTTTCTGAGGAAACTTTTGTGAATCCCGAGCCCGACTTGTTTCTTATTTTGTATATTAAAGATGTTCCACATGAACAGAAGTGTTTTGAGTACTTTATTATCATACTTGTTTTGGCTGTTGTGTAGTTGGTCCAGTTAGCAGTGATGGTCGTTTGCAAACTAACGGCTCTCTTTTTGAACGGATGTCTTTGTTGAACATATGAAAGAGCCATTCATTTGACTCCCTGATTTGCGTACTGTTACTACTGCTTTTTGATCTCCAGATAACGATTATCTGTAGGTAAGTACTAACATTCTCTGAAGATGGTAATTCCTCACTGCAGGAACAGTCGACGGTGAGGAGAGAGCCTAATTCTGGTCCGCATTCATTTTTGCAGTGGGGATGTTTATATATATTTTTTTTAATAAGCCATCTAAGGTTAGTGTTTGAACGTCTATTACGATCTGGCAGACAACTTGAGGCTTTACATGAGGCACTACTGAATGACGAGCTGGTTCAGAGCCAAATGAACAGTTTTTTTTTTTCTGACTGGAGCCACATGATCCAGCTCACTGAACTCTGAATGCTCATCGCTAGGTAACTAGCTAACTGAACAAATCAAATTGTATTTGTCACATGTGCCAAATACAACGGGTGTAGACCTTACAGTGAAATGCTTACTTACAAGACCTTAACCAACAATGCTGTTTTAAGAAAATACCTTTCAAAATAAAAAGAAAGAAATGACAAAGCGCAGCATTAAAATAACAATGGCGTGGCTATATACGGAGTACCGGTGTTGAGGTAATATGTACATGTAGGTAGAGTTATTAAAGTGACTATGCATAGATAACATTGTAGGGGGGTAATGCAAATAGTCGGTAGTCATTTGATTAGATGTTCAGGAGTCATGGCTTGGGGGTAGAATCTGTTTAGAAGCCTCTTGGACCTAGACTTGGTGCTCCGGTACTGCTTGCCATGCGGTAGCAGAGAGAACAGTATGACTAGGATGGCTGGAGTCTGACAATTTGTAGGGCCTTCCTCTGACACTGCCTGGTATAGAGTTCCTGGATGGCAGGAGGCTTGGCCCCAGTGATGTACTGGGCCGTACGCACTACACTATAGTACCTTGTGGTCAGAGGCTGAGCAGTTGCCATACCAGGTAGTGATGAAACCGGTCAGGATGCTCTCTGGCGCAGGTGTATAACTTTGAGGATCTGGGGACCCATGCCAAGTCTTCTCAGTCTCCTGAGGGGGAAACGTGTGGTCGTGCCCTCTTCACGACTGTCTTTGTGTGCTTGGACCATGTTAGTTTGTTGGTGATGTGGATGCCAAGGAACTTGACGCTCTCAACCTGCTCCACTACAGCCCCGTCGATGAGAATGGGGGTGTGCTCGGTCCTCCTTTTCCTGTAGTCCACAATCATCTCCTTTGTCTTGATTTATTGGTTTTCTGATGATTTCTTTACCCTATAAATAAATGTTTTAGCTACATTACATGTACAGCTGGTTGTTTGTTCATCAACACATTTACAAAATAACCACCAATGGTAACCCAGCAGTAGTACCACAGGTGAATAATTCCCCAGCATGGTAAAATGTCAAATAAATTAAAGAATTGATGGACAATAATGTGCATAATGTACAATGCGATTTGTAAGACAAGATGTATTAGGACAATAAAACAACTTTTTGTACCCACAAACACAATTCTTAATTAAACATTGAACTACAAAAACTTCCATGGAAACTTAAATCTGTAAACCATGTATTGAAGTGAAAGCTGAATTATTTATATGAACTAGCCTAATATGATTGTAAAATGTGAAAATGATTTTTAAACAAAAAAGCTGTAAAATGTTAAAGGATCACTTTGGGATTGAATTCAACACAGGCTGAGTTTTCGGGAATGACTCAACAGTGATAACATGATTATCTTTGTCACATGATGATCGACTGTATGTGGAACCGTACTGTTCGGGAAAAGCGAAGTGATAATTTAAAAAATATATGCATTTAAACTGGTTTGTTCCGTTTGAAGGTCTTTTTCTGCACTGCTCAAAACCAACCGATTTAGACTCAGCTATTAAGCACGCTATATTTAAGAATGTCTTGATAGCGCACATGAACATTCAAAAATCATACACTGTGTCTTTAACAGGTTGAGCCCCTTCCAGCCAATGAGATGAGCCGGACACACTACCCGGAAAAAAGCCGATTGCATGAGTAATAATGGGCTGTAGCTAATATGTAAATAATTGGGTATATCGCTATTTATTTCACTTTTATTTTAACCGGTGATCTTTTTATATAATTCAAAGGCTGACATTATCGTATGATTGGTAACTTGGCTCATATCGCAAGGTTTTGCTTAGGAAACATGGCAGCAACAGCAGATCACTTCATGTATTTTGCTTTTGGAAGCAACTTGTTGAAGGAGAGACTTCAGCTGGCGAACCCCTCAGCTATATTTCATTGCACCGGCCGACTGAAGGTAATCAGGTTCGCAGCGCCCCCAGTAGGCAAGCGACTTTTAGTTTGGATATTTCGGACTCTTCTGGTGTAGCTAGTAGGAGATAACCAACAAGCAACATGGCGTTCTTTCATGGCGTTCAATAGCCCAACCGGCCGCAAAATGACGCTATAATTCTACGCCCTAGGCTTCTCGTCCCGAGTAGTTCAATTGCATGGAGTAAATTAATTCCCCCCAGTCTATATAAAGAATAGAATGACCTCGAATAGAAAATGAATACTATTGTCTTCACTCACACAGTGAAAAGGTGTTACAGAGTAGGCTATGTGACACATCCAAAAATGCATTGTCATAGTATTCTAACAGGGTCTCTCTTTCTCATCTCTCCCCCCCCTACTTACTACCCTATACCTCCCCAGCAGAACTACACATTGAACTTTGGTCTGTGGGGGGAGCACATTGATAACCATTGGCATGGAGGAGTAGCAACCATCCAGCAGAAAGAGGGGGGAGAGGTGTGGGGGGTGGTCTGGAGGATGAGCAACGACCACCTAGCCAGCCTGGACAAGTGAGTCACTCTCTCTCACACACAGACACACACACCAGTGAGTCTCATCTGATGGCAACATACATTCTGGTCTTCATCCTGTACTTCACCTCATCCCTCCATGTTGTGTGTGTGTGTGTAGGCAGGAGGGGGTGGACATGGGTATGTACTTCCCCTTAGAGGTGACAGTGGAGACAGACAACGGGGCACTGCTCTGTAGAACGTACCAGATGAACCGCTTCCACGCCTGTCCCCCCTCGCCACAATACAAACAGGTAAACACACATTGGACGCACACACGCCTGTTTTCCCTCACCACAATGCAAACAGATACACACACAAGCCTGCCCCCCTCCCCGCAGTACAAGCAAGTGAAAGGAAATAACGTGTGTAGGTGGTGTGTTTAGGAGCCCAGCAGAACGGTCTACCAGTGCAGTACATGAGGAGACTAGAAGAGGTTCAGACCAACAACTACAGCGGCCCTTCTATCCTGGACAAGATCTCACAGGTCATTAAGTAATTCTGATATTTTTTTCCACTAATTGGTCTTTTGATTTGGTGTTTTGACCAATCGGATCAGCTCTGAAAAGATCTGATGTGATTAGTGGAAAAAATATCAGAATTGGGCTGCCTGTGTAAACGTAGCCAGAATCCATCTGAAATGACAACCAATTGGGCTCTGGTCAAAAGTGGTGCACTGGCCTCCCGGGTGGCGCAGTGTGCCATCAGAGTCCCTGGGTTCGCGCCCAGGCTCTGTCGTAACCGGCCGCGACCGGGAGGTCCGTGGGGCGACACACAATTGGCCTAGCGTCGTCCGGGTTAGGGAGGGTTTGGCTGGTAGGGATATCCTTGTCTCATCGTGCACCAGCGACTCCTGTGGCGGGCCGGGCGCAGTGCGCGCTAACCAAGGTTGCCAGGTGCACGGTGTATCCTCCGTGTGTGGCTGACTTCCGGGTTGGAGGCGCGCTGTGTTAAGAAGCAGTGCGGCTGGTTGGGTTGTGTATCGGAGGACGCATGACTTTCAACCTTCGTCTCTCCCGAGCCCGTACGGGAGTTGTAGCGATGAGACAAGATAGTAGCTACTACAACAATTGGATACCACGAAAAGGGGTAAAAAAAAAAAAAAAAAAGTGGTGCACTATATAGGGTGCCATTTTGGACAAACACACAGACAGGCACCATAAAGACAAATGCATGTGATGTGGCTTTGGAGAGATTTGATGACGAATGGTTCAATTGAAATGGAATGGGGCCTTTGAGAGAAATGGGAGATGTTGTAATGTATTTAATAGATGTATACTGAATGAAATCAGTTACTTCAGAAATCAATTGATTTAATGTAAATTGTTATTCTTTGTTTCTTAAGAAACGTCTGAAGGATCTCTGCTCCCCAAACTGTATCTGGTCCAATTGTCTTTTCAACAAAACATAATTTTGTAGTCATTAATGACGTTGAACATACAACTATGTATATACAGAATTATCACCATAGTGTCCCAGTACAAATTCTGGAGTTTTATTTGTGCTTTAGTTTTTACTTAATTCAATGAATACAAACTTGTGCAAAATATATATATATAACAAAGATGCTTGAGTAAATTAAAGGTGTGTTTAAATCAAATGTTAACATTTCTGCTGGATTTGCTGTATGCCACCTAGATTTTTCACAACCACAGAAATAAAGCAATGAACCAACAGAAGATGTGATTTCAATATTGACATAAATGTGTGTAATTGAGACTCAAAATTAGCAGCATGTTTCAGTCACAGCGCTTACAATTGTCTAAATTCCCTCACTCCGCAGCAGTACAGCTGATGATCAACAAACTCATTATTACATTGTCATACAGTAATATGAATCAATGAATGTATGCCCCCTCATCCCAAATTCCACCCTACTCACTCAAATCTGAGAGGATTAGATCACTGGAGGTGATGGTCGTGCTACCCTGCTCAGACGTTGCATGCTTCAACCAATGGTTGCGTGCCACGTCATCGACTGCAGTCGGGCACCAGAACTCTGCTCTTTTAGCAGTCTACCAACACTCTCAGAAGACCCATAACCCATAATGGTCTCTAAATGTGCGTTTGAGTGTATATTCAGGTTATCCCGTTTAGTCTTTTAGCAAGTGAGTGAGACAAACCAGTAGTGATGTGGGGAAATGTATACAGTTACATATCGTGATATTTTGGACGATATTATCAATATGACTCCAAACTTTGATTTGTAAAAAATTAAAGATTTACAAATAATAATAATTGCTAGTACTAGTCAGCTGTACCTGCACCAGAACTCACGTATTTTTCATCCTGTAGCTTGTTCTCGGTCTTCTTTTTAAATACTGAGCCAACATGTTTCCAGCTCTTATTTCACTGAATGATCAAAGCTCGTTTTCATGCTCTCTCTCGTCTCTCTGCAGCAGACATATGGTGAGCAATATGTTTGGAACATCAAATCGCAATTAAAATCACAATACATATAGAATCGCAATACATATCGTATTGGCACCTAAGTAGTTTATGAACCAACACTTGCACTCAACTCCCTCCCCCACCCCCACCTAGCTCTGACTTTGGGAAAAATGTACTTATCGGTGGAGGCTGGTGGAAGGAGCTATAGGTGGATGGGCTCATTGTAATGGAATTAATGGAAATGAGCCAAACACATGGTTTCCATATTTTTGACGTGTTTGATACTGTTCCATTTCAGCCATTACAATGAGCCCATCCTCCTCCTATAGCTCCTCCCACCAACCTCCACGGGTACTTACTATGCCTGTTATATGTGATTGTCCCACCTAGCTATTTTAAGATGAATGCAGTTACTGTAAGTCACTCTGTATAAGACTGTCTGCTAAATCAGGGGTTCCCAAACCTTTTCACTCAGGGCCCCACTTCCAGTAGTGGGGAATATCCCAAGCCTCCCCTGCGTGCACATATGCTACGTCTATTTCTATGGGCACAATCACTTTTGGTGATTCACACCCCTCTTGTTGGTGGAGAGAATTTAGCAGGTTTAAAGCTTATTTCATGCAATTCTACACATTTTGTCATGGTGCAAATGCAATTGTTAGCTGACATGGGCTAGTTCTTCTGGACATTTCTGACAAGTTATAAATAGCTCTCTAAGGTATGCAATGACTAACGTGACAAGAGGACTGATGATGCACTGCCCAATTTCTAAATTGCACATTGTGCATTCTACTATTACAACTTTCAAGAGTAGGTTTAAAGCTGGACTGAGACCCCCGCACCCACCCTGGGAACCACTGTGCTAAATGACTAAAAGTATAAAAAAAGAAACGTAAGTATCGTGATAATATCGTATCATGAGGTTCCTGGCAATTCACAACACTTCACAGGCTTGTGTCACTGGTCAGACATTGATAGGTAAAGTAGATTCACAGACCAGCAGGTCAGACACAGATCTAGATGAAGTAGATTCGTAGGCCAGCATGTCATGACAATGGGGATGAAGTAGGTAGATATTCTGTGGGAATCTGAGCCCTTAGTCCACGGGGTGCTCTGGACACGAACGATTCACCTCAAACCACTCGTCTATACACCTGAGAGAAAGAGAACGAGAGAGAGAGAGCGCGAGGGGGACACGAGTAAAGTAACAGCATCTTACTGTAGTCAGGTGTGTTTGTGTGTAGTTACCCTTTGTGGTATATACAGAGACAGGGGAGTCTAGAGATGGTGTGTCCCTGCTCCATCTCATCTAGACAGATGGCACACTCCCCACTATCTTTCACCAGAACATCCTCTGGGACACAACACACACAAATCAATCATCATCCTGACATACCATGCTAGCCAATCAGAAGGCATCCTGAACCAGCAGGCCAAACAGGCAGACTAACAAGATTATTGGGCGTACACAGAGAGATATACAATCACACACTCACCGTTGTAGCGGAGTCGTGATTTGGTGAGACACATGATCAGATGGATCTCCATCACATCTGACGCCACAAACTTACTGCACACAGGACAGAGAAAGCCTGGGAAAAATGGAGCAGGACATGTCAGCACACAATCCATCCAACCAGACCTTTTTCTCGGTCTCATCACAAACTCAGTGAGTGAGTGAGTGAGTGTGTAAAAATAGATCAACCATGTGGTCATGTCTGCATAATGACCAAAGGTCAATTTATGATCACAATGACATTCATGGTTCCTTAAGAAAAGTTTAATAAGTTACAGACTGACAGACACTCACTCTCCAGTACAAAACCTAGATTTGTGTGTTTGTGTGTGTGTAGGTGTGTGAGACATGTGCCATGGAGGAAGTACATGCTTATGTGGCCTAATGTGCTCCTCTCGCCCCACAACAGAAGAGGGTGTATGTGTATTTCACAGGGAGAAAGCACATTTGTTATATATCCTTTTCTTATCTGCCAAGTGAGAGGCTTTAGAACAACACACAGTTTTCTTGTTGTAGAATAAGATATCATGTAGACCAGTGTTTCCCAAACTTGGTCCCGGGAACCCCTCTGGGTGCACATGTTGGTTTTTGCCCCAGCACTACACAGCTGATTCAAATAATCAACTCATCATCAAGCTTTGATTATTTGAATCAGCTTTGTAGTGCTGGGGCAAAAAACTAAACATGCACCCAGAGGGAAACATACAGCAGGCTACAACTAGACAGTCAGGACCTGAAAAACACGTACACACTTTAGCCTACCTCCCAGTAGGTGAGGGGACAGGTGAAGTGGTAGAGAGCCAATCATCATCTGGTGTTCCCCTCCTCTCTCCCCATCTGTCTCCTCCTGGTCCAGACTGCTGCTCCAGCCACCATGTGGTATACTCATCCCTGTCTGGTGGACAGACACACTGAACGTCAAGATACTGGGCATGGACGTGAGTGAATCACACAGGTATAACTGCCCGGGGTTTGAACCTGTGTGACACAACACTGTGTTAGCATCCTGAACTGAAGCCTTGGCATTAGCTTGTGGAGCTAACACAAATCTTCAGGTCTCAGGCAGTTACTCATCATGGAAGTATGTTTCCAAACCACTTTCATTACACACACCTGGTGGTAGGAGCTGGGTTGGGTCCCTCCGGTGTAGCGAATTCTGGGGCCGCCAGGACTGGCTGTGTATCTGAACCCTGGGGTAGTGCTGCTTCCAGAGGGTTCAACAGGGCTAGAATATGCCCGGGTTCGACTCTCAGCCACGGGGCTACTCTGCCTGACACCCATGGTGGCTCCTGTCCTATTCCAACTTCCCCAAGATATGAAGTCCTATAAGGTCTATAAAACAGAACAGTCCTAGAAAGTTCTCTTCTCTCATGAAGCCCATCAGGGACAGGTGTTGAAAATGGTCCTACACAATGTGCAAAGCTTCAGATTGATGTTTAATCGATATATCAGTGTTCATATACTGTCACTATTCAAATAAACCATAAATAGCCTAGAAAAAACGCTGAAACTCGATGTCACAAGAGAGACAGAGGCATGACAGTGTCCAGTCCAGTAGTTGTGCCAAAACAGCCAAAGAAATAAAAGTGGCTTGAAAAGTCCAAAGTAAAATCAAATGGGATAACGGACTGATTCTCGACGGACAACATTTACTGCCAAATCGTTTCATTCTCCATATGAAAGTTTATTGGTGCGTCGCCGCATCATTCCAATATTCTATGCGCTAAGATCATGGCGGTTTGCCGCACAAGTCCCACACCGCGACAGTAGGTCCGACCACTTTAGTGACTATGTATGCACCTTCTCAACATTTCTCGATTACAGACTGTCGAAACGAAAGCGGCGTCACTATGATCTCGATCTGCTCTGCTGTAGTTTCGCCTGCTGACTGCGATTGTCGACAGGAGCTAAGCAATGGTCGACTTCGTTTTGAATGGCCCGGTCTCCTAGATGAGTGGAGATTTAGCTTAAAGACCAATGGAATGGTCGAGCATGTACAAACTCCGCCCAACCAGGACACCGGGCCATGCAAAAGGTTTGCCCTAATGCCTTCCTCCTTCTCTGTGTGTGTGTGTGTGGTCAAGTGACATCAAACCCATGAACAACAGCAAAAGTTGCATGGACACAGATTAGGCTATAGACATAGCAGATGTTTCTAAAAAGCCAGGCAGATATATAATTGTCATACTTAATATAGATATGTAATATGTACATCATATTTGCATATCAAAAACCCAGTCAGACTCACTGCTCCCTCCACACATTTGTTTTATTGAATACCTTCACACACACTGGAGGACAGAACATAAAAACACACATTAGCATGACAAACATTCAGTTAAATAATGTAACTAAAAATGATGTTCATAAGTAAAGACTTAAAAGCATTCGGAGAGAGACTTACATCTATCGTAGTTGCCATGTTCAGAGAGAGTAACAAGTGTAGGCCTAGTTTAGTAAGGTGGAAGAAGGCTGCTGCAGGTAGACGTTGCCTGTAGACACAGATCTAGGAACAGTTTCCTTTCCCCAATCCCAATAACGGGGGAAAATGACCTTGGATCAGTGTCTAAAAACAACTTCATCCTACTCCTTCAGGTCCGTGGGGATAGTAAAAGCGTAGCAGTGCACTGATGGTGGTGACACACACACACACACACACACACACACACACACACACACACACACACACACACACACACACACACACACACACAAAACACGCACAAACACACAAAACACACACACACACACACACTATGAAATAAACACACAGATACAGCAGCTCTTGGCCAACTTCACAGCAGTACATAAGGGACAGTTTATAACATAGGATTACATTTCTGCTCTATTCCTCCCTCTATTTTCACCGCTAACATTTTTACAAGGTCACAACAATGTGCTGGTTTGGCTAGCATTGTGTGGTACAGTGGATGGTTCCAGTCAGGTGTTACATGATTGACAGTGACAGTGCTCTGCTATGTCTGGGTGGCCAGGCTGTGGAGGGAGTATGTTGTTGCTGCTAGACTAGTTGATTGTTTGTCTTTAGGTGGATATGCTGAGCAAGGTTGGAGAGTGTCATGCTTATCATGCTAGAACCAGCATGGTGGTGGTTAGTAATATAAACTATAGTAATGTTGTAGCCTGCTATATGAATGACATTAATAATAATGTTGTATGACACAGCTGTGTGTGTGTGTGTGTGTGTGTGTGTGTGTGTGTGTGTGTGTGTGCGCGTGTGACATGAGAAGGAGTGCAATATCTGGAGAGCAAAGCTTTTGATAAGTTAAAGAACGCAATGGTACATTTCAGCAGGCTGGCTGTCCGGCTGTCCTGTGTGTGTGTGTGTGTGTATGTGTACATTATGAATCTGAGTATACATTATGACTTTGTATAGTCGCTACAGGGTCGTTGGGCCTGTGTATTGATGCAGGGGATGAAACCAGAGGTGTGGGTAATTATTGTGGCCCGGTCGGACATCACTGCTGGCTGACTCCCATCTGCTGGTGGTCCGGCCCTGGTTCCTCCTCCACGCCTGCATGGTACTGCTCAAACGTCTCATCATCTATGTCTGGTAGACCCAGCAACTAGAGAGAGAGAGAGAGAGGGAGAGTGAGAAAGAAAGAGAGAGGGGGGAGAGAAAGAGAGAGATGGAGAGAGATTAAGAGAGAGGGGGAGAAAAGGGGAGAGAGAGAAGGAGAAGTAGACCGAGATGAGGGAGAGGATGACATTTAACAGTTGTTATGTTCTTTTCTTTAGGAGTAGTCTAGTTGTTTTATTAAATAGCGTTAGGCTACTTACAGGTCTAAAGGAAGTGAAGACTTTGTCCAGGACCTCTAGCAGTGTTTTCTTCCCGCAGGAGGAGATGTAGTCCTGGGCTAGCTGTAGGAACGGCAGGCAGTCCTCACTCTCACTCCATACATGCTGTAGACGTACACACACACCACACCCCACCCCACACACATGTTATTAACCTAACCCATGTAGCCACATTGTCACATTATCACTGTAATACTGTGCTAATGACACTGCTCAAAATAATAAAGGGAACACTTAAACAACACAATGTAACTCCAAGTCAATCACACTTCTGTGAAATCAAACTGTCCACTTAGGAAGCAACACTGATTGACAATAACTTTCACATGCTGTTGTGCAAATGGAATAGACAACAGGTGGAAATTATTGGCAATTAGCAAGACAAAGATAAAGGAGTGTTCTGCAGGTGTTGAACAGACCACTTCTCAGTTCCTATGCTTCCTGGCTGATCTTTTGGTCACTTTTGAATGCTGGCGGTGCTTTCACTCTAGTGGTAGCATGAGGAGCAGTCTACAACCCACACAAGTGGCTCAGGTAGTGCAGCTCATCCAGGATGGCACATCAATGCGAGCTGTGGCAAGAAGGTTTGCTGTGTCAGCGTAGTGTCCAGAGCATGGAGGCGCTACCAGGAGACAGGCCAGTACATCAGGAGACGTGGAGGAGGCCGTAGGAGGGCAACAACCCAGCAGCAGGACCGCTACCTCCGCCTTTGTGCAAGGAGGAGCAGGAGGAGCACTGCCAGAGCCCTGCAAAATGACCTCCAGCAGGCCACAAATGTGCATGTGTCTGCTCAAACGGTCAGAAACAGACTCCATGAGGGTGGTATGAGGGCCCGACGTCCACAGGTGGGGGTTGTGCTTGCAGCCCAACACCATGCAGGACGTTTGGCATTTGCCAGAGAACACCAAGATTGGCAAATTCGCCACTGGTGCCCTGTGCTCTTCACAGATGAAAGCAGGTTCACACTGAGCACATGTGACAGATGTGACAGTCTGGAGACGCCGTGGAGGACGTTCTGCTGCCTGCAACATCCTCCAGCATGACCGGTTTGGCGGTGGGTCAGTCATGGTGTGTGGTGGCATTTCTTTGGGGGGCCGCACAGCCCCCCATGCGCTCGCCAGAGGTAGCCTGACTGCCATTAGGTACCGAGATGAGATTCTCAGACCCCTTGTGAGACCATATGCTGGTGCGGTTGGCCCTGGGTTCCTCCTAATGCAAGACAATGCTAGACCTCATGTGGCTGGAGTGTGTCAGCAGTTCCTGCAAGAGGAAGGCATTGATGCTATGGACTGGCCCGCCCGTTCCCCAGACCTGAATCCAATTGAGCACATCTGGGACATCATGTCTCGCTCCATCCACCAACGCCACGTTGCACCACAGACTGTCCAGGTCTGGGAGGAGATCCCTCAGGAGACCATCCGCCACCTCATCAGGAGCATGCCCAGGCGTTGTAGGGAGGTCATACAGGCACGTGGAGGCCACACACACTACTGAGCCTCATTTGGACTTGTTTTAAGGACATTACATCAAAGTTGGATCAGCCTGGAGTGTGGTTGTCAACTTTAATTTTGAGTGTGACTCCAAATCCAGACCCCCATGGGTTGATACATTTGATTTCCAATTATCATTTTTGTGTGATTTTGTTGTCAGCACATTCAACTATGTAAAGAAAAAAGTATTTAGTAAGAATATTTCATTCATTCAGATCTAGGATGTGTTATTTTAGTGTTCCCTTGATTTTTTTGAGCAGTGTATATATACAGTGGGGCAAAAAAGTATTTAGTCAGCTACCAATTTTGCAAGTTCTTCCACTTAAAAAGATGAGAGAGGCCTGTAATTTTCATCATAGGTACACTTCAACTATGACAGACAAAATTAGAAAAAAAAATCCAGAAAATCACATTGTAGGATTTTTAATGAATTTATTTGCAAATTATGGTGGAAAATAAGTATTTGGTCAATAACAAAAGTTTATATCAATACTTTGTTATATACCCTTTGTTGGCAATGACAGAGGTCAAACGTTTTCTGCAAGTCTTCACAATGTTTTCACACACTTTTGCTGGTATTTTGGCCCATTCCTCCATGCAGATCTCCTCTAGAGCAGTGATGTTTTGGGGCTGTTGCTGGGCAACACGGACTTTCAACTCCCTCCCAAGATTTTCTATGGGGTTGAGATCTGGAGACTGGCTAGGCCACTCCAGGACCTTGAAATGCTTCTTACGAAGCCACTCCTTCGTTGCCCGGGCGGTGTGTTCGGGATCATTGTCATGCTGAAAGACCCAGCCACGTTTCACCTTCAATGCCCTTGCTGATGGAAGGAGGTTTTCACTCAAAATCTCACGATACTTGGCCCCATTCATTCTTTCCTTTACACAGATCAGTCGTCCTGGTCCCTTTGCAGAAAAACAGCCCCAAAGCATGATTTCTCTCCCCCCCCCCATGCTTCACAGTAGGTATGGTGTTCTTTGGATGCAACTCAGCATTCTTTGTCCTCCAAACACGACGAGTTGAGTTTTTACCAAAAAGTTATATTTTGGTTTCATCTGACTATATGACATTCTCCCAATCTTCTTCTGGATCATCCAAATGCTCTCTCGCAAACTTCAGACGGGCCTGGACATGTACTGTCTTAAGCAGGGGGACACGTCTGGCACTGCAGAATTTGAGTGCCTGGCGGCGTAGTGTGTTACTGATGGTAGGCTTTGTTACTTTGGTCCCAGCTCTCTGCAGGTCATTCACTAGGTCCCCCCGTGTGGTTCTGGGATTTTTGCTCACTGTTCTTGTGATCATTTTGACCCCACGGGGTGAGATCTTGCGCGGAGCCCCAGATCGAGGGAGATTATCAGTGGTCTTGTATGTCTTCCATTTCCTAATAATTGCTCCCACAGTTGATTTCTTCAAACCAAGCTGCTTACCTATTTCTAGATTCAGTCTTCCCAGCCTGGTGCAGGTCTACAATTTTGTTTCTGGTGTCCTTTGACAGCTCTTTGGTCTTGGCCATAGTGGAGTTTGGAGTGTGACTGTTTGAGGTTGTGGACAGGTGTCTTTTATACTGATAACAAGTTCAAACAGGTGCCATTAATACAGGTAACAAGTGGAGGACAGAGGAGCCTCTTAAAGAAGAAGGTCTGTGAGAGCCATAAATCTTGCTTGTTTGTAGGTGACCAAATACTTATTTTCCACCATAATTTGCAAATAAATTCATTAAAAATCCTACAATTTGTCTCATTTTGTCTGTCATAGTTGAAGTGTACCTATGATGAAAATGACAGGCCTCTCTCATCTTTCTAAGTGGGAGAACTTGCACAATTGGTGGCTGACTAAATACTTTTTCCCCCACTGTACACATGGTAGATGTTGGGTAGATACACTGAGTTTTATATGAGGTCAGAGTACAGCTAGTAGAAGTAGAATCTAGAGATTAGAGAGCGAGATAACACAGACATTCAAGGACAGGAGATCATGTAGGACTGTTACTGGAACAACTACTGCTGTAGTTAAGCACACACACACACGCACACACACGCACGCACACACACACACAGAACCTTAAGATACTGGACATGGACGTGAGTGAATCACACAGGTATAACTGACTGGGGTTTGAATCTGTGTGCCACAAGACTGTGTTAGCCTCCTGAACTTAAAGCCTTGGCACTCCCATGAGCTCTCCAGGGATTGGCCAACCCTAAACAGTGTTCCCCTGTGACCGAGAGGGAGCGGTGCATTCACTATGTGTGTGTGTCTCCCCCTGCTGATAGCAGTATTGATTGGCATGGTAACAGGATCTAATCTGCCAGCCAGAGAGAGAGAGGAGTACCGTATTTCACTGCAGACTGGTACTGCCAGTGTCTGCCCTTGGGACTACCCAGCACTGTGCCTGTGTGTGGGTTGGTTCTTCTATCCTTGTGGGGACCTAAAATCCCCAAAAGTTCCCACAAGGACAGTAAAACAAGGTAAATTCGCCTTTGTGGGGACATTTCCCAAAGAAGGATATTTTAAATTTAGGGGTTAGGTTTAGAGTTACAATTAGGGTTAATGTTAGAATTAGGGTTAGGGTAAGGGGTTACGTGTAGGTTTATGGATAGGGAAAATAGGATTTGGAATGGAAATACATTTTAGGTCCCCAGGAGGATAGAGGAACAAAACAGTTTGTGTGTGTGTGAGAGAGTGATAGTGAGAGAGTGAATCAGAGAGGCAGAGACAGGAGGGAGAGAAAGTGGCAGAGATGGTGGGGATAGGACCTAGTGCAGTAAACAGACTAGAGACCAAACAGGCCTACATGAGAAAACACATCTGCATCACACAGGAGCTCTCTAGTCCCCACTCTACATCAGCTGGCCATAGGGCGCGGACACCACAGTTCTCCTGGCGCAGCGCCCGGCAGTAAATAGATTATGTCAGCAGTCGCAGCGATTGTGGGGCCAATAAGAACTCAGGGCCGTGCATCCCTCCATAGGCAACTTGCAGTAATACCTCATGTTGTATACATTTGCTATGTAAATATGTAATGCACATACAGAGTCACTCAGCGGACAAAACAACAACAGCACTGCTATTGCAGGCCTGTGTCTATATGCGCAGGACAAGCGACATGCCCATAGCAGCTCAATGCGGTTTATCCCAACTGTTTGCAGATAAAAGAGGTCGCGGCATATTATGCGGCCAAAACAACATGCGCGCCAGGCGTGCTATAGTCCGGTGCACCAAATCAAACTGCAGTGACATCATTCCCGTTGCGCACACACACACTGCGCCGGTGGACCCGAGAAGCAAACCCCAAAACACTGCAACCACACAAACGCATACACGAACACACACACACTTACGAAATTCTCGGTCCCTCCCGTCATGTTATCGGGACAAAGGACATAGAAGGAGATTCCCGGTTCTGCGTAGAAGTCCAGTCTCCTCTCATCATCCTCCTCCGCAAAGATCAGATCGAACGGAACAGACGAACACCATTTCTCCGCCACCTCCACCAGCTGCTTAAACTCCATCCTCTCTCTCTCTCTCTGCCCTCCTCTCTCTTAGTCCTGGTGGTCTGGTCTGTGGGGGTCCGGGGCGCCGGTATAGACTAGTCTGTGGTCTCGTGCCCTCCTATTGATGCTGCTGTCTCTCGGTAAATAAAAACAGCTGACCGGACAGACAGCTGTAGCCTGCAGTTTCCCCTAACGCGCCATGCGCGTGGCGAGAGAGACAATATCTTTTCACTATCGCATTACACTGGCTTCACGGTATTCGGTAACAATAAGGTGTTTTCTCAAACCCTCATCCTTTCATTAGTCCATTAACCGATGAGATCAGCAGGGAGCAGTCCGTTCTGGGGTCGCATACATACGTTACGCACGCGTTGTGGAACGTTACGCCCATTAACGATTCAACGCGATGACGACAGGCTGAGACGCGGCACACTGCTGTCATCGATAAATTCCGTGCCTCCATACGAAATTATTGTTTCGTTCTCAACAAGCAGCCAGAGACTAACGTTCAAGACTATACATGGAAATAGGGTGTCATTTCACATGTATTCCCTATTTAAATTAATGTTATTCTACATAGAGCAGTAGGCCTATATGCCTAATCTTATTATATAGGCACTGTCTAGAAATGTTATATAATAGTAAGCGTAATCACACGTGGGTTTAAAGCTGCAGCCTAGGCCTAGCCTACTTATTGCAATGACACTAGGCTAACTCCATTTACCAATGATTTATACTGAAGTTTATTTCTACAACTGTCTTCATTCCAACATGAATGAATGAGGCAGGCTTTTCAGTCCACACACCTTAAGCAAAGATAATGTGGGCTTGCACTGTCTAGGCTACAATAAATACAAACTATACCGTGTGTAGGCTAGCTGACAGAGGTACAGAGGTCCGCTAGGTGGTAGCAGCACCCTATCTAGATTGTCCCTCTGGTGAAATGAACCACTGGACCCCTTTCATACAATGATCACATAGACATGGCAGCTTGAAACCTATACTCTATATATGCTATACACACCGTAGACAGAACATTGAGAGAACATTGTGATCCCTCATGTTTGTGTTTGTGTGTGTGTGTGTGTGTGTGTGTGTGTGGTACATTTTCCAGTGGTGGAAAATGTACTCAATTGTCATACTTGAGTAAAAGTAAAGATATCTTAATATAAAATGACTCCAGTAGAAGTGAAAGTCACCCAGTAAAGTACTACTTGAGCGAGGCGGTCCTTCCCACCCATTGACCACACTGTGCCATTCCAGTGAGTGTGTTTGGAGGGCAGGAGCTTTATACAAAGTTCTCTCCCTCTCTCTCTCTTCTCTCTTCTCTTCTCTCTCTCACAGCTGCTTATTAACCTGATCACATAACTTGTTCACCCTGAACTTGTACTGAACATACCTTTCTTATTCAGTATGAGGTTATTCATGACTTCTACATAATAACACAACACGTCAGTATGACTATGATAATACAGTGAGTGCAGTCCTTTCACCTTCTCTGTGCTCTCTTTTATCCTCTCGCACCTGCTTCTACATTCAACTTAATGGTCAGAAACGGGCACACTATCCCCAATTCCCATTTGATCTAATCTCTCGCCACAGCTCCCTCTCTCAATATCAATTTCAATTTAAGGGCTTTATTGGCATGGGAAACATATGTTAACATCGCCAAAGCAAGTGAAGTAGATAATAAAGAAAATTGAAATAAACAATACAAATTAACAGTAAACATTACACTCACAGAAGTTCCAAAAGAATAAAGACATTTTAAATGTCATACTTTGTCTATATACAGTGTTGTAGCGATGTGAACATAGTTAAAGTACAAAAGGGGAAATAAATACAAATACATTTGGGTTGTATTTACAATGGTGTTTGTTCTTCACTGGTTGCCCTTTTCTCGTGGCAACAGGTCACACATCTTGCTGCTGTGATGGCACACTGTGGTATTTCACCCATTAAATATGGGAGTTTATTAAAATTGTCAGTTTCCACCTCATTTTGTGAGCAGTGTGCATGTAGCCTGTCTTCTCTTGAGAGCAAGGTCTGCCTATGGCAGCCTTTTTCAGTTGCAAGGCTATGCTCACTGAGTCTGTACATTGTCAAAGCTTTCCTTAAGTTTGGGTCAGTCACAGTGGTGAGGTATTCTGCCGCTGTGTACTCTCTGTTTAGGGCCAAATTGCATTCTAGTTTGCTCTGTGTTTTTGTTAATTCTTTCCAATGTGCCAAATAATTATCTTTTTGTTTTCTCATGATTTGGTTGGGTCTAATTGTGTTGCTGGCCTGGGGCTCTTTGGGGTCTGTTTCTGTTTGTGAACAGAGTCCCAGGACCAGCTTTCTTAGGGGACTCTTCTCCAGGTTATGTAGGTGATGGCTTTGTTATGGGAAGTTTGTTAATCGCTTCCTTTTAGGTGGTTGTAGAATTTAACATCTCTTTTCTGGATTTTGATCATTAGTGAGTATCGGCCTAATTCTGTTCTGCATGCAATATTTGGTGTTTTACATTGTACACGGGGGATATTTTTGCAGAATTCTGCATGCACAGTCTCAATTTGGTGTTTGTCCCATTTTGCGAATTCTTGGTTGGTGAGCGGACCCCAGAACTCACAATCATAAAGTGCAATAGGTTCTATAACTGATTCAAGGATTTTTAGCCAGATCCTAATTTGTATGTCTAATTTTGTGTTCCTTTTGATGGCATAGAAGGTCCTTCTTGCCTTGTCTCTCAGCTCATTCACAGCTTTGTGGAAGTTACCTGTGGCGCTGAGGTTTAGGCCGAGGTATGTATAGTTTTTTTGTGTGCTCTAAGGCAACGGTGTCTAGATGGAATTTGTATTTGTGGTCCTAGCGACTGGACTTTTTTTGGAACACTGTAATTTTTTGTCTTACTGAGATTCACTATCAGGGCCCAAGTCAGACAGAATCTGTGCAGAAAGTCTAGGTGCTGCTGTAGGCCCTCCTTGGTTGGGGACAGAAGCACCAGATCATCTGATGGGTGCTCGGATGGGGCCACAGTGTCTCCTGACCCCTCCTGTCTCAGCCTCCAGTATTTATGCTGCAGTAGTTTATGTGTCGGGGGGCTAGGGTCAGTTTGTTATATCTGGAGTACTTCTCCTGTCCTATTCGGTGTCCTGTGTGAATTTAAGTGTGCTCTCTCTAATTCTCTCTTTCTCTCTTTCTCTCTCTCGAGGACCTGAGCCCTAGGACCATGCCTCAGGACTACCTGACATGATGACTCCTTGCTGTCCCCAGTCCACCTGGCCGTGCTGCTGCTCCAGTTTCAACTGTTCTGCCTTATTATTATTCGACCATGCTGGTCATTTATGAACATTTGAACATCTTGGCCATGTTCTGTTATAATCTCCACCCGGCACAGCCAGAAGAGGACTGGCCACCCCACATAGCCTGGTTCTTCTCTAGGTTTCTTCCTAGGTTTTGGCCTTTCTAGGGAGTTTTTCCTAGCCACCGTGCTTCTACACCTGCATTGCTTGCTGTTTGGGGTTTTAGGCTGGGTTTCTGTACAGCACTTTGAGATATCAGCTGATGTACGAAGGGCTATATAAATACATTTGATTTGATTTGATTTGATCTGCAAACAGTAGACAGTTGACTTCAGATTCTAGTAGGGTGAGGCCGGGTGCTGCAGACAGTTCTATTGCCCTCGCAAATTCCTTGATATATATGTTGAAGAGGGTGGGGCTTAAGCTGCATCCTTGTCTCTCCCCATGGCCCTGTGGAAAGAAATGTGTGTTTTTTACCACTCTTGTTGTTTGTGTACATGGATTTTAATAATGTTGTATGTTTTTCCCTCAACACCATTTTTCATCAATTTATATAGCAGACCCTCATGCCAAATTTAGTCAAAAGCTTTTTTGAATTCAACAATGCATGAGAAGACTTTGCCTTTGTTTTGTTTTGTTTGTTTGTAAAGTACAGGATGAATACGTGGTCTGTCGTATGGTAATTTGGTAAAAAGACAATTTAACTTTTGCTCAGTACATTGTTTTCACTGAGGAAATGAACTAGTCTGCTGTTAATGATAATGCAGAGGATTTTCCCAAGGTTGCTGTTGACGCATATCCTACGGTAGTTATTGGTCAAATTTGTCTCCACTTTTGTGGATTGGGTTATCAGTCCTTGGTTCCAAATATTTGGGAAGATGCCAGAGCTAAGGATGATGTTAAAGAGTTTAAGTATAGCCAATTTTAATTTGTGATCTGTATATTTTATAATGTCATTGAGGAAACCATCAACACCACAGGCCTTTTTGGGTTGGAGGGTTTGTATCTGTAGTTCATTCAATGTAATTGGAGAATCCAGTGGCTTCTGGTAGTCTTTAATAGTTGATTCTATGATTTGTATTTGATCATGTATATTTTTTTGCTTTTTGTTCTTTGTTATAGAGCCAAAAAGATTGTAGAAGTGGTTTACCCATTCATCTCCGTTTTGGATAGATAACTATTGTTGTTGTTGTTTGTTTAGCGTGTTCCAATTTTCTCAGAAGTGGTGAGAGTCTATGGGTTCTTCAATTACATTGAGCTGTTTTCTGATGTGCTGCTCCCTCTTTTTCCGTAGGGTATTTCTGTATCGTTTTAGTGATTCAACATAGGGAAGGCGTAGGCTCAGGTTTTCTGGATCTCTCTGTCTCTCGATTTCTTTCTTAGATTTTTGCATTCTTCATCTCTCTCTCTCTCTGGTGCCTCTCTCTAACACGGTCGTCACTAGTTACCACAACCACAAAGTCATAAACCCCGCCTATTTCTGAAATGTATCTTCTTAAAATGTGATTTTAAATCTAACCCTAACCTTAACCATACTGCTAATGTTATGCCCAACACTAACCTTAAATTAAGACCAAAAATAAAAATTTTGTTTCACGAATTTTTACGATATATCCAATTATGACTTTTTGGCTTTGGTAACTAGTGGAAACCCTCTAACTCACTCACACGGTCAGTATCTGTCGGGGTGAGTCGCTTTCAGCAGAACCGACTGTTGTGTCTGTGGGATTCATTTCAATGATGAGCTACAGACAGACACGCTTTCCTGCATCTCCCATTCTCTATCTAACTGCAGTATATTCGTGTATTTGCAAGCTTGCTGTGGATTCTATCATACTGTTGAGTCTTCTACGGGTGTAGTCAGAGGCAACGGACCGCCTGAACTAAACTAGCCGCTGAAGTCTCATCTCGGCGGGGGTCGCATTTTGTATAGCACCCTGGTTCAAAGAACCCCCCCCCCCAAAAATAAATAAATATGGAGAAGTTGGAAAATGGAAACAGATCAGAGGAAAAGTGTGAATCTCACGAGGAGGAAGAGTTGGACCCCAGGATCCAGGTACAGTGATTAGCCTAGCTGTTATTATTGTAGCAAGATAGATATGATGATGTTATTACGTTATTATGCATGTCGGAATGACAATGGGACATGAGGTGGTAAAGAGAAGTGAAGGTTATCTAGAGGCAACACACACACACACACACACACACACACACACACACACACACACACGTTCAACGTTTAACCATCTCCAGATGTGTTAGGGCCTGGCTGAGATCATGACATATTTGAATTAACACTCCCCTGCTTTTCTTTTCATACCTCCATCTTTTTTGCTTTCCCTCCAATTCTATTCTCCTCATTCCATTCTCCTTCTTCTCTCTATTTACACACTCCATCCTTTCTCTTACCAATCTCTGCATTCTCTTTCCACCCTATATCCTCCTCTCTCCTCCTTCCCTCCTCCCTGTCTCCTGTGTGTTGTGTGTAAACAGGGGGAGTTGGAGAAGTTGAACCAGTCTACAGATGACATCAACCGCTGGGAGACAGAGCTGGAGGTAGGCCAGGAATGCAGGAAAATGTAAACTTGTAGTGTATTTGGGATTTTAAAAGGCTTCTAAAGTTTGTAATCTCCACTTTGACATTTCAGACTTGATTTTCCCTTACGAAAACTGAATCAACCCCTACAAAAATGTCCATCAATTATAATCCAGATAATCATTCACATTTCCTACTGCTGCAGGATTATTTTCCTGTTGTAGCAAACTGGCTCAAATTAAGATCCTACATCTGTAGGGGACGCGGTCCCTGTGTGATGCTTGTCACAGTTTTCCTGGATGGAATTTCTGGTCAGAAAAAATCTCACACAGCACATTTCCTACTGCCCCTCCCTACTCCCTATTCATCCCTATTCTCTACTCCCTATCCCCTACCCCCTACTCCGGATATAAACACACAATTTCAAGTTTCTATAATGCTAAATTGAGGTTGTTTTTGGATAGAAGAGGAGCTTGTTCCTGGTTTGGAGGGACACAACTCTGTCCTGTTTTTGACTCTTTAGCAGTGTGTTCCAAGACTGACTTCTTCATTTTGTCCTAAACCATCTCCTTTTGTTTTCTGGTTTTCATTAGAAATACGATCTCTTCCAAACTCTTTCCTTTGAGCCCAGAGAGGTTAAAACAACAACAGAGGGAGAGAGAGAGAGATAGGGGGAGAGACAGAGAGAGAGAGAGGGGGGGGGGAGAAAAATAGGGAAATGGGGAGAGGGAGAGAGAGAACAGGAGTGAGAATGGGAGCGAGAGTGAGTGAGAGAGGAAGAAGAGAGCGAGTTTACTAAAACGTTGAGTACTTAGTGGAAATGTCAGCATATTCTTTGTGTTTCAGGAAGAGTACACATATATTATCCACATCCACATGTAAGGCATGTGTTATACACACAGTGTGTTGTATATCTCTAGGAATCTAGTCCATCGAAAGAGAATGTCTGAAGGCGAGGTATGTTAGGTATGTCAAGTTGTTTACGTTATAAACAAAGGTGACTCTGACCCCCTCTAGAGAACCTGTAGGGTTGACTGGCTTGACCCCGTCTAAAGACCCTGTAGGGTAGACAAGCCTGAGTGGCCTCTCTCGCTGACCATTAAACCCTGGGACGACTCTCTCTCTCTCTCTCTCTCTCTCTCTCTCTCTCTCTCTCTCTCTCTCTGGCCATCAGCTATTAGAAATACATTTGTAATGCTGTTAGGCGTGGTGGGTCACAGTATCAGGAGGCTTGAAACTTTATGGACCACTGTTTTAGTTCATGTTCTTTTCCAGTGCCACAAATAATAACATGTTTATTTTAAACATCTCTCAGTGGATGTCCCAGAAACCTTTGCATCATACCTCCATCACCACAGAAACAATCACAGAAGTGTGACGAGGTCACAGGAAGCTAGTTTCCCCTCTAGTCCCCCTCCTCCCCACTCTCTTCTTCCCCATCCATCTCTACCCCTCTCTTTGTAACCTCCTACCTTTCTCATATGACGACAGGATGCAGGTGTTACAGCACCTAAATCTGATTCGCAAAGCTGGTGCTAAACACACACACGCCTTCACACACGCCTTCACACACACACACACACACACACACACACACACACACACACACACACACACACACACACACACACACACACACACACACACACCTCTTTGACAGGGAGATAGACACATTTCTCAGCCCCTAATTTTAGACATTAGACCATTTTAGACAATATATAACAGCATAGTGGTAATGTTCCTGTCTGCAGGCTGGTGGTTTGTGTGTGCTAGGTTAAGTGGGTTAGTGTTTTATTGAGTTAGTTGACACAGCTCTTTTGAGGAAAGCACAAAGCCTGACTATCTCAGTTCTCTGATTTGGGATGGAGAAGAGGAGGAAAGGAGGAGAAGTGAGGAGGAGAGGAGGGGAACGAAAACACTTTCCATAACAGCACAACACAGAGACACTGATACAGTGTTATATATACACTCTCTGTGTACAAATGAGCACCCCCTGTCTGTGGAGCTAACATGCAGTAGTGACAATAGAATAGAACAGGACAAGATGTCATACATTCAGTATAGGATCCCTGAGGGAAGGTCTTTGAATATGGAGATTTATTGGTACTTTACTAACTGCTGTGTGTGTGTTTGTGTGTGTGTTTGTGTGTGTGTGTGTGTGTGTGTGTGTGTGTGTGTGTGTGTGTGTGTGTGTGTGTGTGTGTGTGTGTGTGTGTGTGTGTGTGTGTGTGTGTGTGTGTGTGTGTGTAGGACTGTCGCCAGAGGTTCCGTGCGGTGCTGGTAGAAGCCACAGTGAAGCTGGATGAGCAGGTGAAGAGGATCGGCAGAGCTGTAGAAGACTCCAAACCTTACTGGGAGGCCAGGAGAGTGGCTAGACAGGTACACAAACACACACACACCCCCACGCGCATGCGCTGAGACCACAGTAACCTCTGCCCCTCACACACGTTACATTAGACCTTGAGTAGAGCCGGTGGTCTTCTGAAGTACAGATTCTCAGCCAGATAGATGGGCAGGTAGCCAGACAGGCAGGGGTCCAACAGTGTACATGATAGGAACGTTTTAATGAGAACACACACACACTCAAGGAGTTCACAGCCAGACTAGCAGTCACATTGTGTCTATTTATAACTCTGTCACACTCCCGTTCTCTAACTCAGACTGATCACACACTGCTACTCAGACACACACACACACACACACACACACACACACACACACACACACACACACACACACACACACACACACACACACACACACACACACTCTGTCATTGGGTTAGTAGGGGGATAGATGAGTCTCTCAGGTGGAGGTGTTTAATCCTTTCTTTATGTATCCTCTCTAATCTGTCTGTCTGTCTGTCTGTCTGTCTGTCTGTCTGTCTGTCTGTCTGTCTGTCTGTCTGTCTGTGGGTGTGTGGGTGTGTGAGTGAGCGGGGGGGTTAGGGTGATGGGGGGGATGTGTGGAGACCAGGAGAGGTGGCCAGCCAGGGGTATTGTGGGTATTTTGAGACAGGTCCTCTGCCCCTCCTGTCGCGCCCATCTCCTATAGCTACTCTGATTGGCTCATGGCAGATATTCAGACCCCCCAGGGGGCTCGGTTCCTCACCCCTGGCAACAGCATATGAGAGGGCAGCGTTTCAGTCATTCAACAAATGACTGGCGTGTGTGTGTCTGCCAACTGAAAATGTAGCTGACCTGTCTGTGCTTTGACAGGAAAGAGTTTGGCTGGGGGTACAAGCGGACAGAGTGTGTGTGTGTCCTAGGTTTCACTTTCTCCATCAGCCTGGTCAATGTAGAGGTACAGCATGTGTAGATGACAGCTTCAGCTGTGTGGCAGATATGGTGGGACACAACGCAGGGTCTGAACCAGCTCACAAACACCCACACGCATTGACTTGCTGTGTGTGGTTGTGTACTGTGTATTTGTGTGGCTGTGTACTGTGTATTTGTGTGGCTGTGTACTGTGTATTTGTGGGGCTGTGTACTGTGTATTTGTGGGGCTGTGTACTGTGTATTTGTGTGGCTGTGTGTGGCTGTGTACTGTGTATTTGTGTGGCTGTGTACTGTGTATTTGTGGGGCTGTGTACTGTGTATTTGTGTGGCTGTGTACTGTGTATTTGTGTGGTTGTGTACTGTGTATTTGTGTGGCTGTGTGGGGCTGTGTACTGTGTATTTGTGGGGCTGTGTACTGTGTATTTGTGTGGCTGTGTGTGTATATGTAAGAGGAGAGTGACATAAATAGGCCACAGCCTTATCTAGCTAGCAGCCCACAGTGAGCCTTGGGGATAAACCCTTCCATTGTTGAGTTATGATTCATGTCTGAATATTTCATATTTCATATGTGACCTGCTTAATGGAGGAGGCTGATCCAACAGCTACTCTTCTCATCCTCCCTCCTTCTCTCCTTCCCCCCCATCTCATCCTGTTTCTGTTTAGCTCAGTTGGTAAGTGTGTGGCGCTTGCAACACCAAGGTTGTGGGTTCAACTCCCACAGGGATCACATCACATACAAACTAAAAAATGTTAGGATTCAATGAACTGAAAGTGCCTGCTAAGTGGAATATATTGTCCCTCACTACCCCCAGATTCCCCCCACCACCCTGCACTACCCCCAGTACATTGCACTACCCTCAATACACTGCACTACCCCCAGCTTCCCCCCACCACCCTGCACTACCCCCAGCTTCCCCCCAGTGCACTGCACTACCCACAGCTTCCCCCCAGTGCCCTGCATTACCCACAGCTTCCCCCCAGTGCACTGCACTACCCCCAGCTTCCCCCCAGCGCCCTGCACTGCCTGCACTACCCTCAATACACTGCACTACCCCCAGCTTCCCCCCAGTGCACTCCACTACCCCCAGCTTCCCCCCAGTGTACTGCACGACCCCCAGCTTCCCCCCAGTGCACTGCACTACCCCCAGCTTCCCCCCAGTGCACTGCACTACCCCCATCTTCCCCCCAGCGCCCTGCACTACCCCAATCTTCCCCCCAGCGCCCTGCACTACCCCAAGCTTCCCCCCAGTGCACTACACTACCCCCAGCTTCCCCTCAGCGCACTGCACTACCCCCAGCTTCCCCCAGTGCACGCCAACACCCTGCTCTACCCCCAGCTTCCCCCAGCGCACGCCAACACCCTGCAATACCCCCAGCTTCCCCCCAGCTTCCCCCCACCACCCTGCCCTACCCCCAGCTTCCCCCCACCACCCTGCACTACCCCTAGCTTCCCACTAACACCCTGTACTACCCCCAGATTCCCCCCGGCGCACGCCACCACCCTGCACTACCCCCTCCACGCCCCAGCGCACGCCACCACCCTGCACTACCCCCTCCACTCCCCAGCGCACGCCACCACCCTGCACTACCCCCTCCACGCCCCAGCGCACGCCACCACCCTGCACTACCCCCTCCACTCCCCAGCGCACGCCACCACCCTGCACTACCCCCTCCACTCCCCAGCGCACGCCACTACCCCCTCCACTCCCCAGCGCACGCCACCACCCTGCACTATCCTCTCCACTCCCCAGCGCACGCCACTACCCCCTCCACTCCCCAGCGCACGCCACCACCCTGCACTAGCCTCTCCACTCCCCAGCGCACGCCACCACCCTGCACTATCCTCTCCACTCCCCAGCGCACGCCACCACCCTGCACTACCCCCTCCACGCCCCAGCGCACGCCACCACCGTGCACTACCCCTTCCACTCCCCAGCGCACGCCACCACCCTGCACTACCCCTTCCACGCCCCAGTGCACGCCACCACCCTGCACTATCCCCTTCCACTCCCCAGCGCACGCCACCACCCTGCACTATCCTCTCCACTCCCCAGCGCACGCCACCACCCTGCACTATCCTCTCCACGCCCCAGCGCACGCCACCACCCTGCACTATCCCCTCCACGCCCCAGCGCACGCCACCACCCTGCACTATCCTCTCCACGCCCCAGCGCACGCCACCACCCTGCACTATACCCTCCACTCCCCAGCGCACGCCACCACCCTGCACTATACCCTCCACTCCCCAGCGCACGCCACCACCCTGCACTATACCCTCCACTCCCCAGCGCACGCCACCACCCTGCACTATCCTCTCCACGCCCCAGCGCACGCCACCACCCTGCACTACCCCCTCCACGCCCCAGCGCACGCCACCACCCTGCACTACCCCCTCCACTCCCCAGCGCACGCCACCCCCCTGCACTACCCCCTCCACTCCCCAGCGCACGCCACTACCCCCTCCACTCCCCAGCGCACGCCACCACCCTGCACTATCCTCTCCACTCCCCAGCGCACGCCACTACCCCCTCCACTCCCCAGCGCACGCCACCACCCTGCACTATCCTCTCCACTCCCCAGCGCACGCCACCACCCTGCACTATCCTCTCCACTCCCCAGCGCACGCCACCACCCTGCACTACCCCCTCCACGCCCCAGTGCACGCCACCACCTTGCACTACCCCTTCCACTCCCCAGCGCACGCCACCACCCTGCACTACCCCTTCCACGCCCCAGTGCACGCCACCACCCTGCACTATCCCCTTCCACTCCCCAGCGCACGCCACCACCCTGCACTATCCTCTCCACTCCCCAGCGCACGCCACCACCCTGCACTATCCTCTCCACGCCCCAGCGCACGCCACCACCCTGCACTATCCCCTCCACGCCCCAGCGCACGCCACCACCCTGCACTATCCTCTCCACGCCCCAGCGCACGCCACCACCCTGCACTATACCCTCCACTCCCCAGCGCACGCCACCACCCTGCACTATACCCTCCACTCCCCAGCGCACGCCACCACCCTGCACTATCCCCTCCACGCCCCAGCGCACGCCACCACCCTGCACTATACCCTCCACTCCCCAGCGCACGCCACCACCCTGCACTATACCCTCCACTCCCCAGCGCACGCCACCACCCTGCACTATACCCTCCACTCCCCAGCGCACGCCACCACCCTGCACTATCCTCTCCACGCCCCAGTGCACGCCACCACCCTGCACTATCCCCTCCACTCCCCAGCGCACGCCACCACCCTGCACTATCCTCTCCACGCCCCAGCGCACGCCACCACCCTGCACTATACCCTCCACTCCCCAGCGCACGCCACCACCCTGCACTATCCCCTCCACTCCCCAGCGCACGCCACCACCCTGCACTATCCTCTCCACGCCCCAGCGCACGCCACCACCCTGCACTATACCCTCCACGCCCCAGCGCACGCCACCACCCTGCACTATACCCTCCACGCCCCAGCGCACGCCACCACCCTGCACTATACCCTCCACTCCCCAGCGCACGCCACCACCCTGCACTACCCCCTCCACGCCCCAGCGCACGCCACCACCCTGCACTATCCTCTCCACGCCCCAGCGCACGCCACCACCCTGCACTATACCCTCCACGCCCCAGCGCACGCCACCACCCTGCACTATACCCTCCACTCCCCAGCGCACGCCACCACCCTGCACTACCCCCTCCACGCCCCAGCGCACGCCACCACCCTGCACTATACCCTCCACTCCCCAGCGCACGCCACCACCCTGCACTATCCCCTCCACGCCCCAGCGCACGCCACCACCCTGCACTATACCCTCCACTCCCCAGTGCACGCCACCACCCTGCACTACCCCTTCCACGCCCCAGTGCACGCCACCACCCTGCACTATACCCTCCACTCCCCAGCGCACGCCACCACCTTGCACTATCCTCTCCACTCCCCAGCGCACGCCACTACCCTGCACTATACCCTCCACTCCCCAGCGCACGCCACCACCCTGCACTATCCTCTCCACTCCCCAGCGCACGCCACTACCCCCTCCACTCCCCAGCCCACTACTGTCTCTCCTGTGATATTCCGATGCGGAGACTGAGTGTAGAAGAGACTGAGAAGAGACTGAGAGGAGACTGAGAGGAGACAGAGAGAAGTGGAAGGTTCAGGAGGTTGTTAGCAGTTGACATTTCTCTTCAATAACACATACCACAAAGTAAATCAGGGGTAGAAAAATAGGTTTATTCAAAGAGGAGATGTAATGCTGAAAGGTAGATGTTCATTCTCCCCTGTCCTCAGTGATTCTCTTCAGTGATTCTCTTCAGTGATTCTCTCCTGTGATTCTTTCCTGAACAAAGGGCAGGATGTAGTTTTATAACCCAACCCTAGCCTGTGGTTGACCAATTAGAATTCCTTGCAATAAAACTGGGCCAATGACCAAATAACAAGTGTCCTATTTCAGGTTCAATATATAAACAATTTGGACCAATGAGAACTTGCCATGCAGGTATGAGTCTGAAATTCCTCCAATTCCTGAATTTCCTGACCCACTGATCATTAATCCCCTATTACAGAAAAAACACTATTTCCATTGACCTTTAGGTCTCTATTGACTTTAGTCCTCTTGACCTGTAGTACTCTATTGACTTTAGTCCTCTTGACCTTTAGGTCTCTATTGACTTTAGTCCTCTTGACCTTTAATACTCTATTGCCTTTAGTCCTCATGACCTGTAGTACTCTATTGACTTTAGTCCTCTTGACCTTTAATACTCTATTGACTTTAGTCCTCTTGACCTTTAGGTCTCTATTGACTTTAGTCCTCTTGACCTTTAATACTCTATTGACTTTAGTCCTCTTGACCTTTAGGTCTCTATTGACTTTAGTCCTCTTGACCTTTAATACTCTATTGACTTTAGTCCTCTTGACCTGTAGTACTCTATTGACTTTAGTCCTCTTGACCTGTAGTACTCTATTGACTTTAGTCCTCTTGACCTTTAATACTCTATTGACTTTAGTCCTCTTGACCTTTAATACTCTATTGACTTTAGTACTCTATTGACTTTAGTCCTCTTGACCTGTAGTACTCTATTGACTTTAGTCCTCTTGACCTTTAGTACTCTATTGACTTTAGTCCTCTTGACCTGTAGTACTCTATTGACTTTAGTCCTCTTGACCTTTAATACTCTATTGACTTTAGTCCTCTTGACCTTTAATACTCTATTGACTTTAGTACTCTATTGACTTTAGTCCTCTTGACCTGTAGTACTCTATTGACTTTAGTCCTCTTGACCTGTAGTACTCTATTGACTTTAGTCCTCTTGACCTTTAGGTCTCTATTGACTTTAGTCCTCTTGACCTTTAATACTCTATTGACTTTAGTCCTCTTGACCTGTAGTACTCTATTGACTTTAGTCCTCTTGATCTTTAGGTCTCTATTGACTTTAGTCCTCTTGACCTTTAGGTCTCTATTGACTTTACTCCTCTTGACCTTTAGGTGTCTATTGACTTTAGTCCTCGACCTGTAGTACTCTATTGACTTTACTCCTCTTGATCTTTAGGTCTCTATTGACTTTAGTCCTCTTGACCTGTAGTACTCTATTGACTTTAGTCCTCTTGACCTGTAGTACTCTATTGACTTTAGTCCTCTTGACCTTTAGGTCTCTATTGACTTTAGTCCTCTTGATCTTTAGGTCTCTATTGACTTTACTCGTCTTGACCTTTAGGTCTCTATTGACTTTAGTCCTCTTGACCTGTAGTACTCTATTGACTTTAGTCCTCTTGACCTGTAGTACTCTATTGACTTTAGTCCTCTTGACCTTTAGGTCTCTATTGACTTTAGTCCTCTTGACCTTTAATACTCTATTGACTTTAGTCCTCTTGATCTTTAGGTCTCTATTGACTTTACTCCTCTTGACCTTTAGGTCTCTATTGACTTTAGTCCTCTTGACCTTTAATACTCTATTGACTTTAGTCCTCTTGATCTTTAGGTCTCTATTGACTTTACTCCTCTTGACCTTTAGGTCTCTATTGACTTTAGTCCTCGACCTGTAGTACTCTATTGACTTTAGTCCTCTTGACCTGTAGTACTCTATTGACTTTAGTCCTCTTGACCTTTACTACTCTATTGACTTTAGTCCTCTTGACCTGTAGTACTCTATTGACTTTAGTCCTCTTGACCTGTAGTACTCTATTGACTTTAGTCCTCTTGACCTGTAGTACTCTATTGACTTTAGTCCTCTTGACCTGTAGTACTCTATTGACTTTAGTCCTCTTGACCTGTAGTACTCTATTGACTTTAGTCCTCTTGACCTGTAGTACTCTATTGACTTTAGTCCTCATGACCTGTAGTACTCTATTGACTTTAGTCCTCTTGACCTGTAGTACTCTATTGACTTTAGTCCTCTGACCTGTAGTACTCTATTGACTTTAGTCCTCTTGACCTTTAGGTCTCTATTGACTTTAGTCCTCTTGACCTGTAGTACTCTATTGACTTTAGTCCTCTTGACCTGTAGTACTCTATTGACTTTAGTCCTCTTGACCTTTAGGTCTCTATTGACTTTAGTCCTCTTGACCTGTAGTACTCTATTGACTTTAGTCCTCTTGACCTTTAGGTCTCTATTGACTTTAGTCCTCTTGACTTTAGGTCTCTATTGACTTTACTCCTCTTGACCTTTAGGTCTCTATTGACTTTAGTCCTCTTGACCTGTAGTACTCTATTGACTTTAGTCCTCTTGACCTGTAGTACTCTATTGACTTTAGTCCTCTTGACCTTTAGGTCTCTATTGACTTTAGTCCTCTTGACCTTTAATACTCTATTGACTTTAGTCCTCTTGACCTTTAGGTCTCTATTGACTTTATTGACTCCTCTTGACCTTTAGGTCTCTATTGACTTTAGTCCTCTTGACCTGTAGTACTCTATTGACTTTAGTCCTCTTGACCTGTAGTACTCTATTGACTTTAGTCCTCTTGACCTGTAGTACTCTATTGACTTTAGTCCTCTTGACCTTTAATACTCTATTGACTTTAGTCCTCTTGACCTGTAGTACTCTATTGACTTTAGTCTATTGACTTTAGTCCTCTTGACCTGTAGTACTCTATTGACTTTAGTCCTCTTGACCTTTAGTACTCTATTGACTCTATTGACTTTAGTACTCTATTGACTTTAGTCCTCTTGACCTGTAGTACTCTATTGACTTTAGTCCTCTTGACCTTTAGTACTCTATTGACTTTAGTCCTCTTGACCTGTAGTACTCTATTGACTTTAGTCCTCTTGACCTTTAATACTCTATTGACTTTAGTCCTCTTGACCTTTAGGTCTCTATTGACTTTAGTCCTCTTGACCTTTAGTACTCTATTGACTTTAGTCCTCTTGACCTGTAGTACTCTATTGACTTTAGTCCTCTTGACCTGTAGTACTCTATTGACTTTAGTCCTCATGACCTGTAGTACTCTATTGACTTTAGTCATCTTGACCTGTAGTACTCTATTGACGTTAGTCCTCTTGACCTGTAGTACTCTATTGACTTTAGTCCTCTTGACCTGTAGTACTCTATTGACTATAGTCCTCTTGACCTTTAATACTCTATTGACTTTAGTCCTCTTGACCTTTAGGTCTCTATTGACTTTAGTCCTCTTGACCTGTAGTACTCTATTGACTTAAGTCCTCTTGACCTTTAGGTCTCTATTGACTTTACTCCTCTTGATCTTTAGGTCTCTATTGACTTTAGTCCTCTTGACCTGTAGTACTCTATTGAATTTAGTCCTCTTGACCTGTAGTACTCTATTGACTTTAGTCCTCTTGACCTTTAGGTCTCTATTGACTTTAGTCCTCTTGACCTTTAATACTCTATTGACTTTAGTCCTCTTGACCTGTAGTACTCTATTGACTTTAGTCCTCTTGATCTTTAGGTCTCTATTGACTTTAGTCCTCTTGACCTTTAGGTCTCTATTGACTTTACTCCTTACCTTTAGGTCTCTATTGACTTTAGTCCTCTTGACCTGTAGTACTCTATTGACTTTACTCCTCTTGACCTGTAGTACTCTATTGACTTTAGTCCTCTTGACCTGTTTAGGTCTCTATTGACTTTAGTCCTCTTGACCTGTAGTACTCTATTGACTTTAGTCCTCTTGACCTGTAGTACTCTATTGACTTTAGTCCTCTTGACCTTTAGGTCTCTATTGACTTTAGTCCTCTTGACCTTTAGGTCTCTATTGACTTTAGTCCTCTTGACCTTTAGTACTCTATTGACTTTAGTCCTCTTGACCTGTAGTCTCTATTGACTTTAGTCCTCTTGACCTGTAGTACTCTATTGACTTTAGTCCTCTTGACCTTTAGGTCTCTATTGACTTTAGTCCTCTTGACCTTTAGTACTCTATTGACTTTAGTCCTCTTGACCTTTAGGTCTCTATTGACTTTACTCCTCTTGACCTTTAGGTCTCTATTGACTTTAGTCCTCTTGACCTGTAGTACTCTATTGACTTTAGTCCTCTTGACCTTTAGGTCTCTATTGACTTTAGTCCTCTTGACCTTTAGTACTCTATTGACTTTAGTCCTCTTGACCTGTAGTACTCTATTGACTTTAGTCCTCTTGACCTGTAGTACTCTATTGACTTTAGTCCTCTTGACCTGTAGTACTCTATTGACTTTAGTCCTCTTGACCTGTAGTACTCTATTGACTTTAGTCCTCTTGACCTGTAGTACTCTATTGACTTTAGTCCTCTTGACCTGTAGTACTCTATTGACTTTAGTCCTCTTGACCTGTAGTACTCTATTGACTTTAGTCCTCTTGACCTGTAGTACTCTATTGACTTTAGTCCTCATGACCTGTAGTACTCTATTGACTTTAGTCCTCTTGACCTTTAGGTCTCTATTGACTTTAGTCCTCTTGACCTGTAGTACTCTATTGACTTTAGTCCTCTTGACCTGTAGTACTCTATTGACTTTAGTCCTCTTGACCTTTAGGTCTCTATTGACTTTAGTCCTCTTGACCTGTAGTACTCTATTGACTTTAGTCCTCTTGACCTTTAGGTCTCTATTGACTTTAGTCCTCTTGATCTTTAGGTCTCTATTGACTTTACTCCTCTTGACCTTTAGGTCTCTATTGACTTTAGTCCTCTTGACCTGTAGTACTCTATTGACTTTAGTCCTCTTGACCTGTAGTACTCTATTGACTTTAGTCCTCTTGACCTTTAGGTCTCTATTGACTTTAGTCCTCTTGACCTTTAATACTCTATTGACTTTAGTCCTCTTGACCTTTAGGTCTCTATTGACTTTAGTCCTCTTGACCTTTAGGTCTCTATTGACTTTAGTCCTCGACCTGTAGTACTCTATTGACTTTAGTCCTCTTGACCTTTAATAGTCTATTGACTTTAGTCCTCTTGACCTGTAGTACTCTATTGACTTTAGTCCTCTTGACCTGTAGTACTCTATTGACTTTAGTCCTCTTGACCTGTAGTACTCTATTGACTTTAGTCCTCTTGACCTGTAGTACTCTATTGACTTTAGTCCTCTTGACCTGTAGTACTCTATTGACTTTAGTCCTCTTGACCTGTAGTACTCTATTGACTTTAGTCCTCATGACCTGTAGTACTCTATTGACTTTAGTCCTCTTGACCTGTAGTACTCTATTGACTTTAGTCCTCTTGACCTTTAATACTCTATTGACTTTAGTACTCTATTGACTTTAGTCCTCTTGACCTGTAGTACTCTATTGACTTTAGTCCTCTTGACCTTTAGTACTCTATTGACTTTAGTCCTCTTGACCTGTAGTACTCTATTTACTTTAGTCCTCTTGACCTTTAATACTCTATTGACTTTAGTCCTCTTGACCTTTAGGTCTCTATTGACTTTAGTCCTCTTGACCTTTAATACTCTATTGACTTTTGTCCTCTTGACCTGTAGTACTCTATTGACTTTAGTCCTCTTGACCTTTAATACTCTATTGACTTTAGTCCTCATGACCTGTAGTACTCTATTGACTTTAGTCATCTTGACCTGTAGTACTCTATTGACGTTAGTCCTCTTGACCTGTAGTACTCTATTGACTTTAGTCCTCTTGACCTGTAGTACTCTATTGACTATAGTCCTCTTGACCTTTAATACTCTATTGACTTTAGTCCTCTTGACCTTTAGGTCTCTATTGACTTTAGTCCTCTTGACCTGTAGTACTCTATTGACTTAAGTCCTCTTGACCTTTAGGTCTCTATTGACTTTACTCCTCTTGATCTTTAGGTCTCTATTGACTTTAGTCCTCTTGACCTGTAGTACTCTATTGAATTTAGTCCTCTTGACCTGTAGTACTCTATTGACTTTAGTCCTCTTGACCTTTAGGTCTCTATTGACTTTAGTCCTCTTGACCTTTAATACTCTATTGACTTTAGTCCTCTTGACCTGTAGTACTCTATTGACTTTAGTCCTCTTGATCTTTAGGTCTCTATTGACTTTAGTCCTCTTGACCTTTAGGTCTCTATTGACTTTACTCCTCTTGACCTTTAGGTCTCTATTGACTTTAGTCCTCGACCTGTAGTACTCTATTGACTTTAGTCCTCTTGACCTGTAGTACTCTATTGACTTTAGTCCTCTTGACCTGTAGTACTCTATTGACTTAAGTCCTCTTGACCTTTAGGTCTCTATTGACTTTACTCCTCTTGATCTTTAGGTCTCTATTGACTTTAGTCCTCTTGACCTGTAGTACTCTATTGAATTTAGTCCTCTTGACCTGTAGTACTCTATTGACTTTAGTCCTCTTGACCTTTAGGTCTCTATTGACTTTAGTCCTCTTGACCTTTAATACTCTATTGACTTTAGTTCCCTTGACCTGTAGTACTCTATTGACTTTAGTCCTCTTGATCTTTAGGTCTCTATTGACTTTAGTCCTCTTGACCTTTAGGTCTCTATTGACTTTACTCCTCTTGACCTTTAGGTCTCTATTGACTTTAGTCCTCGACCTGTAGTACTCTATTGACTTTACTCCTCTTGATCTTTAGGTCTCTATTGACTTTAGTCCTCTTGACCTGTAGTACTCTATTGACTTTAGTCCTCTTGACCTGTAGTACTCTATTGACTTTAGTCCTCTTGACCTTTAGGTCTCTATTGACTTTAGTCCTCTTGACCTTTAGGTCTCTATTGACTTTACTCCTCTTGACCTTTAGGTCTCTATTGACTTTAGTCCTCGACCTGTAGTACTCTATTGACTTTAGTCCTCTTGACCTGTAGTACTCTATTGACTTTAGTCCTCTTGACCTTTAATACTCTATTGACTTTAGTCCTCTTGACCTGTAGTACTCTATTGACTTTAGTCCTCTTGACCTGTAGTACTCTATTGACTTTAGTCCTCTTGACCTGTAGTACTCTATTGACTTTAGTCCTCTTGACCTGTAGTACTCTATTGACTTTAGTCCTCTTGACCTGTAGTACTCTATTGACTTTAGTCCTCTTGACCTGTAGTACTCTATTGACTTTAGTCCTCTTGACCTGTAGTACTCTATTGACTTTAGTCCTCTTGACCTGTAGTACTCTATTGACTTTAGTCCTCATGACCTGTAGTACTCTATTGACTTTAGTCCTCTTGACCTTTAGGTCTCTATTGACTTTAGTCCTCTTGACCTGTAGTACTCTATTGACTTTAGTCCTCTTGACCTGTAGTACTCTATTGACTTTAGTCCTCTTGACCTTTAGGTCTCTATTGACTTTAGTCCTCTTGACCTGTAGTACTCTATTGACTTTAGTCCTCTTGACCTTTAGGTCTCTATTGACTTTAGTCCTCTTGATCTTTAGGTCTCTATTGACTTTACTCCTCTTGACCTTTAGGTCTCTATTGACTTTAGTCCTCTTGACCTGTAGTACTCTATTGACTTTAGTCCTCTTGACCTGTAGTACTCTATTGACTTTAGTCCTCTTGACCTTTAATACTCTATTGACTTTAGTCCTCTTGACCTTTAGGTCTCTATTGACTTTAGTCCTCGACCTGTAGTACTCTATTGACTTTAGTCCTCTTGACCTGTAGTACTCTATTGACTTTAGTCCTCTTGACCTTTAATACTCTATTGACTTTAGTCCTCTTGACCTGTAGTACTCTATTGACTTTAGTCCTCTTGACCTGTAGTACTCTATTGACTTTAGTCCTCTTGACCTTTAATACTCTATTGACTTTAGTCCTCTTGACCTGTAGTACTCTATTGACTTTAGTCCTCTTGACCTTTAATACTCTATTGACTTTAGTCCTCTTGATCTTTAGGTCTCTATTGACTTTAGTCCTCTTGACCTGTAGTACTCTATTGACTTTAGTCCTCTTGACCTGTAGTACTCTATTGACTTTAGTCCTCTTGACCTGTAGTACTCTATTGACTTTAGTCCTCATGACCTGTAGTACTCTATTGACTTTAGTCCTCTTGACCTGTAGTACTCTATTGACTTTAGTCCTCTTGACCTTTAATACTCTATTGACTTTAGTCCTCTTGACCTGTAGTACTCTATTGACTTTAGTCATCTTGACCTGTAGTACTCTATTGACTTTAGTCCTCTTGACCTTTAATACTCTATTGACTTTAGTCCTCTTGACCTGTAGTACTCTATTGACTTTAGTCCTCTTGACCTGTAGTACTCTATTGACTTTAGTCCTCTTGACCTGTAGTACTCTATTGACTTTAGTCCTCTTGACCTGTAGTACTCTATTGACTTTAGTCCTCTTGACCTGTAGTACTCTATTGACTTTAGTCCTCTTGACCTGTAGTACTCTATTGACTTTAGTCCTCATGACCTGTAGTACTCTATTGACTTTAGTCCTCTTGACCTTTAGGTCTCTATTGACTTTAGTCCTCTTGACCTGTAGTACTCTATTGACTTTAGTCCTCTTGACCTGTAGTACTCTATTGACTTTAGTCCTCTTGACCTTTAGGTCTCTATTGACTTTAGTCCTCTTGACCTGTAGTACTCTATTGACTTTAGTCCTCTTGACCTGTAGTACTCTATTGACTTTAGTCCTCTTGACCTGTAGTACTCTATTGACTTTAGTCCTCTTGACCTTTAGGTCTCTATTGACTTTAGTCCTCTTGACCTGTAGTACTCTATTGACTTTAGTCCTCTTGACCTGTAGTACTCTATTGACTTTAGTCCTCTTGACCTGTAGTACTCTATTGACTTTAGTCCTCTTGACCTGTAGTACTCTATTGACTTTAGTCATCTTGACCTGTAGTACTCTATTGACTTTAGTCCTCTTGACCTGTAGTACTCTATTGACTTTAGTCCTCTTGACCTGTAGTACTCTATTGACTTTAGTCCTCTTGACCTTTAGGTCTCTATTGACTTTAGTCCTCTTGACCTGTAGTACTCTATTGACTTTAGTCCTCTTGACCTTTAGGTCTCTATTGACTTTAGTCCTCTTGACCTGTAGTACTCTATTGACTTTAGTCCTCTTGACCTTTAATACTCTATTGACTTTAGTCCTCTTGACCTGTAGTACTCTATTGACTTTAGTCCTCTTGACCTTTAGGTCTCTATTGACTTTAGTCCTCTTGACCTTTAGGTCTCTATTGACTTTAGTCCTCTTGACCTGTAGTACTCTATTGACTTTAGTCCTCTTGACCTTTAGGTCTCTATTGACTTTTAATATTTAAGGATCTCCTCTGCTTTCCTCCCCCTCCCTGTCCTCTCCTCTGCTTCCCCCCCTCTCCCTGTCCTCTCCTCTGCTTCTCCCCCTCCCTGTCCTCTCCTCTGCTTTCCCACCTCTCCCTGTCCTCTCCTCTGCTCCCCCCCCCTGTCCTCTCCTCTGCTTTCCTCCCTCTCCCTGTCCTCTCCTCTGCTTTCCCACCTCTCCCTGTCCTCTCCTCTGCTTCCCCCCCCCCTGTCCTCTCCTCTGCTTTCCTCCCTCTCCCTGTCCTCTCCTCTGCTTTCCTCCCTCTCCCTGTCCTCTCCTCTGCTTCCCCCCCTCCCTGTCCTCTCCTCTGCTTTCCTCCCCCTCCCTGTCCTCTCCTCTGCTTTCCCCCCTCTCCCTGTCCTCTCCTCTGCTTTCCTCCCTCTCCCTGTCCTCTCCTCTGCTTTCCTCCCTCTCCCTGTCCTCTCCTCTGCTTTCTTCCCCCCTCCCTGTCCTCTCCTCTGCTTTCTTCCCCCTCTCCCTGTCCTCTCCTCTGCTTTCTTCCCCCCCTCCCTGTCCTCTCCTCTGCTTTCCTCCCCCCTCCCTGTCCTCTCCTCGGCATTCCCCCCTCCCTGTCCTCTGCTTGCCTCCCCCTCCCAGTCCTCTCCTCTGCTTTCCTCCCCTTCCCCGTCCTCTCCTATGCTTTCCCCCTCCCCCCCATCCTCTCCTCTGCTTCCCCCCTCCCAGTCCTCTCCTCTGCTCCCTCTCCCAGTCATCTCCTCTGCTCCCCCCCTCCCAGTCCTCTCCTCTGCTTCCCCCCTCCCAGTCCTCTCCCACCTCTCCCTGTCTTCTCCTCTGCTTTCCTCCCCCTCCCTGTCCTCTCCTCTGCTTTCCTCCCTCTCCCTGTCCTCTCCTCTGCTTTCCTCCCTCTCCCTGTCCTCTCCTCTGCTTTCCCCCCTCTACCTGTCCTCTCCTCTGCTTTCCTCCCTCTCCCTGTCCTCTCCTCTGCTTTCCTCCCTCTCCCTGTCCTCTCCTCTGCTTTCCTCCCTCTCCCTGTCCTCTCCTCTGCTTTCCTCCCTCTCCCTGTCCTCTCCTGTGCTTTCCCCCCTCTCCCCTCCCTGTCCTCTGCTTTCCTCCCCCTCCCTGTCCCCATCTGCTTTCCTCCCTTTCCCTGTCCTCTCCTCTGCTTTCCTCCCTCTCCCTGTCCTCTCCTCTGCTTTCCTCCCTCTCCCTGTCCTCTGCTTTCCCCAATCCCTGTCCTCTCCTCTGCTTTCCCCCCTCTCCCTGTCCTCTCCTCTGCTTTCCTCCCTCTCCCTGTCCTCCCCTCTGCTTTCCTCCCCCTCCCTGTCCTGTCCTATGCTTTCCTCCCTCTCCCTGTCCTCTCCTCTGCTTTCCTCCCTCTCCCTGTCCTTTCCTCTGCATCTCCTCTGCTTTCCTCCCTCTCCCTGTCCTCTCCTCTGCTTTCCCCCCTCTCCCTGTCCTCTCCTCTGCTTTCCTCCCTCTCCCTGTCCTCTCCTCTGCTTTCCTCCCTCTCCCTGTCCTCTCCTCTGCTTTCCTCCCTCTCCCTGTCCTCTCCTCTGCTTTCCCCCCTCTCCCTGTCCTCTCCTCTGCTTTCCTCCCTCTCCCTGTCCTCCCCTCTGCTTTCCTCCCCCTCCCTGTCCTGTCCTCTGCTTTCCTCCCTCTCCCTGTCCTCTCCTCTGCTTTCCTCCCTCTCCCTGTCCTCTCCTCTGCTTTCCCCTCTCCCTGTCCTCTCCTCTGCTTTCCTCCCTCTCCCTGTCCTCTCCTCTGCTTTCCTCCCTCTCCCTGTCCTCTCCTTTGCTTTCCTCCCTCTCCATGTCCTCTCCTCTGCTTTCCCCCCTCTCCCCTCCCTGTCCTCTGCTTTCCTCCCCCTCCCTGTCCTCTCATCTGCTTTCCTCCCTCTCCCTGTCCTCTCCTCTGCTTTCCTCCCTCTCCATGTCCTCTCCTCTGCTTTCCTCCCTCTCCATGTCCTCTGCTTCCCCCCATCTCTGTCCTCTCCTCTGCTTTCCCCCCTCTCCCTGTCCTCTCCTCGGTATTCCCCCTCCCTGTCCTCTCCTCTGCTTTCCTCCCTCTCCATGTCCTCTCCTCGGCATTCCCCCCTCCCTGTCCTCTCCTCTGCTTTCCTCCCTCTCCCTGTCCTCTCCTCGGCATTCCCCCCTCCCTGTCCTCTCCTCTGCTTTCCTCCCCCTCCCTGTCCTCTCCTCTGCTTTCCTCCCTCTCCCTGTCCTCTCCTCGGCATTCCCCCCCTCGCTGTCCTCTGCTCTGCTTTCCTCCCTCTCCCTGTCCTCTCCTCTGCTTTCCTCCCTCTCCATGTCCTCTCCTCTGCTTTCCTCCCTCTCCATGTCCTCTGCTTCCCCCCATCCCTGTCCTCTCCTCTGCTTTCCCCCCCTCTCCCTGTCCTCTCCTCGGTATTCCCTCCCTGTCCTCTCCTCTGCTTACCTCCCTCTCCCTGTCCTCTCCTCTGCTTTCCCCCCTCTCCCCTCCCTGTCCTCTGCTTTCCTCCCTCTCCCTGTCCTCTCCTCTGCTTTCCCCCCTCTCCCTGTCCTCTCCTCTGCTTTCCTCCCTCTCCCTGTCCTCTCCTCTGCTTTCCTCCCTCTCCCTGTCCTCTCCTCTGCTTTCCTCCCTCTCCCTGTCCTCTCCTCTGCTTTCCACCCTCTCCCTGTCCTCTCCTCTGCTTTCCTCCCTCTCCCTGTCCTCTCTTCTGCTTTCCCACCTCTCCCCTCCCTGTCCTCTGCTTTCCTCCCCCTCCCTGTCCTCTCATCTGCTTTCCTCCCTCTCCCTGTCCTCTCCTCTGCTTTCCTCCCTCTCCATGTCCTCTCCTCTGCTTTCCTCCCTCTCCCTGTCCTCTGCTTCCCCCCATCCCTGTCCTCTCCTCTGCTTTCCCCCCTCTCCCTGTCCTCTCCTCGGCATTCCCCCCTCCCTGTCATCTCCTCTGCTTTCCTCCCCCTCCCTGTCCTCTCCTCTGCTTGCCTCCCTCTCCCTGTCCTCTCCTCGGCATTCCCCCCCCCCTCTCCCTGTCCTCTCCTCTGCTTCCCCCCTCTCCCTGTCCTCTCCTCTGCTTTCCTCCCTCTCCCTGTCCTCTCCTCTGCTTTCCTCCCCCCTCCCTGTCCTCTCCTCTGCTTTCCTCCCTCTCCCTGTCCTCTCCTCGGCATTCCCCCCTCCCTGTCCTCTCCTCTGCTTTCCTCCCCCTCCCTGTCCTCTCCTCTGCTTTCCTCCCTCTCCCTGTCCTCTCCTCTGCTTTCCTCCCTCTCCCTGTCCTCTCCTCTGCTTTCCTCCCCCCTCCCTGCCCTCTCCTCTGCTTCTCCCCCTCCCTGTCCTGTCCTCGGCATTCCCCCCTCCCTGTCTTCTCCTCTGCTTCTCCCCCTCCCTGTCCTCTCCTCTGCTTTCCTCCCCCTCCCTGTCCTCTCCTCTGCTTTCCTCCCCCTCCCTGTCCTCTCCTCTGCTTTCCCCCCTCCCCCTCCCAGTCCTCTCCTCTGCTTTCCTCCCCCTCCCTGTCCTCTCCTCTGCTTCCCCCCCCAGTCCTCTCCTCTGCTTCCCCCTCCCAGTCCTCTCCTCTGCTCCCCCCTCCCAGTCCTCTCCTCTGCCACACCCCCTCCCAGTCCTCTCCTCTGCTCCCCCCCCTCCCAGTCCTCTCCTCTGCTTCCCCCCTCCCAGTCCTCTCCTCTGCTCCCCCCCCCTCCCAGTCCTCTCCTCTGCTCCCCCCCTCCCAGTCCTCTCCTTTGCTTCCCCCCTCCCAGTCCTCTCCTCTGCTTCCCCCCTCCCAGTCCTCTCCTCTTCCCCCCCCCCTCCCAGTCCTCTCCTCTGCTTTCTTCCCCCTCCCAGTCCTCTCCTCTGCTTTCTTCCCCCCTCCCAGTCCTCACCTCTGCCCCCCCTCCCAGTCCTCTCCTCTGCTTCCCCCCTCCCAGTCCTGTCCTCTCCCCCCCCCTCCCAGTCCTCTCCTCTGCTCCCCCCTCCCAGTCCTCTCCTCTTCCCCTCTCTCCCAGTCCTCTCCTCTGCTCCCCCCCTCTCAGTCCTCTGCTCTGCTTCCCCCCTCCCAGTCCTCTCCTGTGCCCCCCCCCTCCCAGTCCTCTCCTCTGCTCCCCCCTCCCAGTCCTTTCCTCTGCTTTCTTCCCCCCTCCCAGTCCTCTCCTCTGCTTTCTTCCCCCCTCCCTGTCCTCTCCTCTGCTTCCCCCTCTCCCTGTCCTCTCCTCTGCTTTCATCCCTCTCCCTGTCCTCTCTTCTGCTTTCCCCCCTCTCCCTGTCCTCTCCTCTGCTTTCCCCCCTCTCCCCTCCCTGTCCTCTGCTTTCCTCCCCCTCCCTGTCCTCTCATCTGCTTTCCTCCCTCTCCCTGTCCTCTCCTCTGCTTTCCTCCCTCTCCATGTCCTCTCCTCTGCTTTCCTCCCTCTCCATGTCCTCTGCTTCCCCCCATCTCTGTCCTCTCCTCTGCTTTCCCCCCTCTCCCTGTCCTCTCCTCGGTATTCCCCCTCCCTGTCCTCTCCTCTGCTTTCCTCCCTCTCCATGTCCTCTCCTCGGCATTCCCCCCTCCCTGTCCTCTCCTCTGCTTTCCTCCCTCTCCCTGTCCTCTCCTCGGCATTCCCCCCTCCCTGTCCTCTCCTCTGCTTTCCTCCCCCTCCCTGTCCTCTCCTCTGCTTTCCTCCCTCTCCCTGTCCTCTCCTCGGCATTCCCCCCCTCGCTGTCCTCTGCTCTGCTTTCCTCCCTCTCCCTGTCCTCTCCTCTGCTTTCCTCCCTCTCCATGTCCTCTCCTCTGCTTTCCTCCCTCTCCATGTCCTCTGCTTCCCGCCATCCCTGTCCTCTCCTCTGCTTTCCCCCCCTCTCCCTGTCCTCTCCTCGGTATTCCCTCCCTGTCCTCTCCTCTGCTTACCTCCCTCTCCCTGTCCTCTACTCTGCTTTCCTCCCTCTCCCTGTCCTCTCCTCTGCTTTCCCCCCTCTCCCCTCCCTGTCCTCTGCTTTCCTCCCTCTCCCTGTCCTCTCCTCTGCTTTCCCCCCTCTCCCTGTCCTCTCCTCTGCTTTCCTCCCTCTCCCTGTCCTCCCCTCTGCTTTCCTCCCTCTCCCTGTCCTCTCCTCTGCTTTCCTCCCTCTCCCTGTCCTCTCCTCTGCTTTCCACCCTCTCCCTGTCCTCTCCTCTGCTTTCCTCCCTCTCCCTGTCCTCTCTTCTGCTTTCCCACCTCTCCCTTCCCTGTCCTCTGCTTTCCTCCCCCTCCCTGTCCTCTCATCTGCTTTCCTCCCTCTCCCTGTCCTCTCCTCTGCTTTCCTCCCTCTCCATGTCCTCTCCTCTGCTTTCCTCCCTCTCCCTGTCCTCTGCTTCCCCCCATCCCTGTCCTCTCCTCTGCTTTCCCCCCTCTCCCTGTCCTCTCCTCGGTATTTCCCCTCCCTGTCCTCTCCTCTGCTTTCCTCCCTCTCCCTGTCCTCTCCTCGGCATTCCCCCCTCCCTGTCATCTCCTCTGCTTTCCTCCCCCTCCCTGTCCTCTCCTCTGCTTGCCTCCCTCTCCCTGTCCTCTCCTCGGCACCCCCCCCCCCTCTCCCTGTCCTCTCCTCTGCTTCCCCCCTCTCCCTGTCCTCTCCTCTGCTTTCCTCCCTCTCCCTGTCCTCTCCTCTGCTTTCCTCCCCCCTCCCTGTCCTCTCCTCTGCTTTCCTCCCTCTCCCTGTCCTCTCCTCGGCATTCCCCCCTCCCTGTCCTCTCCTCTGCTTTCCTCCCCCTCCCTGTCCTCTCCTCTGCTTTCCTCCCTCTCCCTGTCCTCTCCTCTGCTTTCCTCCCTCTCCCTGTCCTCTCCTCTGCTTTCCTCCCCCCTCCCTGCCCTCTCCTCTGCTTCTCCCCCTCCCTGTCCTGTCCTCGGCATTCCCCCCTCCCTGTCTTCTCCTCTGCTTCTCCCCCTCCCTGTCCTCTCCTCTGCTTTCCTCCCCCTCCCTGTCCTCTCCTCTGCTTTCCTCCCCCTCCCTGTCCTCTCCTCTGCTTTCCCCCCTCCCCCTCCCAGTCCTCTCCTCTGCTTTCCTCCCCCTCCCTGTCCTCTCCTCTGCTTCCCCCCCCAGTCCTCTCCTCTGCTTCCCTCTCCCAGTCCTCTCCTCTGCTCCCCCCTCCCAGTCCTCTCCTCTGCCACACCCCCTCCCAGTCCTCTCCTCTGCTCCCCCCCCCCTCCCAGTCCTCTCCTCTGCTTCCCCCCTCCCCGTCCTCTCCTCTGCCCCCTCCCCTCTTCCTGTCCTCTCCTCTGCTCCCCCTCCCAGTCCTCTCCTCTGCTCCCCCCCTCCCAGTCCTCTCCTCTGCTTCCCCCCTCCCAGTCCTCTCCTCTGCTCCCCCCCCCTCCCAGTCCTCTCCTCTGCTCCCCCCCTCCCAGTCCTCTCCTTTGCTTCCCCCCTCCCAGTCCTCTCCTCTGCTTCCCCCCTCCCAGTCCTCTCCTCTTCCCCCCCCCCCCTCCCAGTCCTCTCCTCTGCTTTCTTCCCCCTCCCAGTCCTCTCCTCTGCTTTCTTCCCCCCTCCCAGTCCTCACCTCTGCCCCCCCTCCCAGTCCTCTCCTCTGCTTCCCCCCTCCCAGTCCTGTCCTCTCCCCCCCCCTCCCAGTCCTCTCCTCTGCTCCCCCCTCCCAGTCCTCTCCTCTTCCCCTCTCTCCCAGTCCTCTCCTCTGCTCCCCCCCTCTCAGTCCTCTGCTCTGCTTCCCCCCTCCCAGTCCTCTCCTCTGCCCCCCCCCCCTCCCAGTCCTCTCCTCTGCTCCCCCCTCCCAGTCCTTTCCTCTGCTTTCTTCCCCCCTCCCAGTCCTCTCCTCTGCTTTCTTCCCCCCTCCCTGTCCTCTCCTCTGCTTCCCCCTCTCCCTGTCCTCTCCTCTGCTTTCATCCCTCTCCCTGTCCTCTCTTCTGCTTTCCCCCCTCTCCCTGTCCTCTCCTCTGCTTCCCCCCTCTCCCTGTCCTCTCCTCTGCTTTCCTCCCTCTCCCTGTCCTCCCCTCTGCTTTCCCCCCCTCCCTGTCCTGTCCTCTGCTTTCCTCCCTCTCCCTGTCCTCTCCTCGGCATTCCCCCCTCCCTGTCATCTCCTCTGCTTTCCTCCTTCTCCCTGTCCTCTCCTCGGCATTCCCCCCTCCCTGTCCTCTGCTCTGCTTTCCTCCCCCTCCCTGTCCTCTCCTCTGCTTTCCTCCCTCTCCCTGTCCTCTCCTCGACATTCCCCCCCTCCCTGTCCTCTCCTCTGCTTTCCTCCCTCTCCCTGTCCTCTCCTTTGCTTCCCCTTCTCCCTGTCCTCTCCTCTGCTTTCCTCCCTCTCCCTGTCCTCCCCTCTGCTTTCCTCCCCCTCCCTGTCCTGTCCTCTGCTTTCCTCCCTCTCCCTGTCCTCTCCTCTGCTTTCCTCCCTCTCCCTGTCCTCTCCTCTGCTTTCCTCCCTCTCCCTGTCCTCTCCTCTGCTTTCCTCCCTCTCCCTGTCCTCTCCTCTGCTTTCCTCCCTCTCCCTGTCCTCTCCTCTGCTTTCCTCCCTCTCCCTGTCCTCTCCTCTGCTTTCCTCCCTCTCCCTGTCCTCTCCTCTGCTTTCCTCCCTCTCCCTGTCCTCTGCTTCCCCCAATCCCTGTCCTCTCCTCTGCTTTCCCGCCTCTCCCTGTCCTCTCCTCGGTATTCCCCCCTCCCTGTCCTCTCCTCTGCTTTCCTCCCTCTCCCTGTCCTCTCCTCTGCTTTCCCCCCTCGCCCTGTCCTCTCCTCTGCTTTCCTCCCTCTCCCTGTCCTCCCCTCTGCTTTCCTCCCCCTCCCTGTCCTGTCCTCTGCTTTCCCCCCTCTCCCTGTCCTCTCCTCTGCTTTCCTCCCTCTCCCTGTCCTCTCCTCTGCTTTCCCACCTCTCCCCTCCCTGTCCTCTGCTTTCCTCCCCCTCCCTGTCCTCTCATCTGCTTTCCTCCCTCCCCCTGTCCTCTCCTCTGCTTTCCTCCCTCTCCATGTCCTCTCCTCTGCTTTCCTCCCTCTCCCTGTCCTCTGCTTCCCCCCATCCCTGTCCTCTCCTCTGCTTTCCCCCCTCTCCCTGTCCTCTCCTCGGCATTCCCCCCCTCCCTGTCCTCTCCTCTGCTTTCCTCCCTCTCCCTGTCCTCTCCTCGGCATTCCCCCCTCCCTGTCCTCTCCTCTGCTTTCCCCCCTCTCCCCTCCCTGTCCTCTGCTTTCCTCCCTCTCCCTGTCCTCTCCTCTGCTTTCCCCCCTCGCCCTGTCCTCTCCTCTGCTTTCCTCCCTCTCCCTGTCCTCCCCTCTGCTTTCCTCCCCCTCCCTGTCCTGTCCTCTGCTTTCCTCCCTCTCCCTGTCCTCTCCTCTGCTTTCCTCCCTCTCCCTGTCCTCTCCTCTGCTTTCCTCCCCCTCCCTGTCCTCTCATCTGCTTTCCTCCCTCTCCCTGTCCTCTCCTCTGCTTTCCTCCCTCTCCATGTCCTCTCCTCTGCTTTCCTCCCTCTCCCTGTCCTCTGCTTCCCCCCATCCCTGTCCTCTCCTCTGCTTTCCCCCCTCTCCCTGTCCTCTCCTCGGCATTCCCCCCCTCCCTGTCCTCTCCTCTGCTTTCCTCCCTCTCCCTGTCCTCTCCTCGGCATTCCCCCCTCCCTGTCCTCTCCTCTGCTTTCCCCCTCTCCCCTCCCTGTCCTCTGCTTTCCTCCCCCACCCTGTCCTCTGCTTTCCTCCCTCTTCCTGTCCTCTCCTCTGCTTTCCCCCCTCTCCCTGTCCTCTGCTTCCCCCCCTCCCTGTCCTCTCCTCTGCTTTCTCCTCTCCCTGTCCTCTCCTTTGCTTTCCTCCCTCTCCCTGTCCTCTCCTCTGCTTCCCCCCCTCTCCCTGTCCTCTGCTTCCCCCCCCCCTGTCCTCTCCTCGGCTTCCCCCCCTCCCTGTCCTCTCCTCTGCTTTCTCCTCTCCCTGTCCTCTCCTTTGCTTTCCTCCCTCTCCCTGTCCTCTCCTCTGCTTCCCCCCCTCTCCCCCCCCCCCTGTCCTCTCCTCGGCATTCCCCCCTCCCTGTCCTCTCCTCTGCTTTCCTCCCTCTCCCTGTCCTCTCCTCTGCTCTCCTCCCCCTCCCTGTCCTCTCCTCTGCTTCCCCCCCTCCCTGTCCTCTCCTCGGCATTCCCCCCTCCCTGTCCTCTCCTCTGCTTTCCTCCCCCTCCCTGTCCTCTCCTCTGCTTTACTCCCCCCCTGTCCTCTCCTCTGCTTCTCCCCCTCTCCCTGTCCTCTCCTCTGCTTTCCTCCCTCTCCCTGTCCTCTGCTTCCCCCCTCTCCCTGTCCTCTCCTCGGCATTCCCCCCTCACTGTTCTCTCCTCTGCTTGCCTCCCTCTCCCTGTCCTCTCCTCGGCATTCCCCCCTCCCTGTCCTCTCCTCTGCCTCCCCCCCTCTCCCTGTCCTCTCCTCTGCTTCCCCCCTCTCCCTGTCCTCTCCTCTGCTTTCCTCCCCCCTCCCTGTCCTGTCCTCTGCTTCCCCCCTCCCTGTCCTCTCCTCTGCGTCCCCCTCTCCCTGTCCTCTCCTCTGCTTTCCTCCCTCTCCCTGTCCTCTCCTCTGCTTTCCTCCATCTCCCTGTCCTCTCCTCTGCTTTCCTCCCTCTCCCTGTCCTCTCCTCTGCTTTCCTCCCCCCTCCCTGTCCTGTCCTCTGCTTCCCCCCTCCCTGTCCTCTCCTCTGCTTCCCCCTCTCCCTGTCCTCTCCTCTGCTTTCCTCCCTCTCCCTGTCCTCTCCTCTGCTCCTCTCTGCTTCCCCCCCCCCTGTCCTCTCCTCGGCTTCCCCCCCTCCCTGTCCTCTCCTCTGCTTTCTCCTCTCCCTGTCCTCTCCTTTGCTTTCCTCCCTCTCCCTGTCCTCTCCTCTGCTTCCCCCTCTCCCCCCCCCCCCTGTCCTCTCCTCTTCCCCCCTCCCTGTCCTCTCCTCTGCTTTCCTCCCTCTCCCTGTCCTCTCCTCTGCTCTCCTCCCCCTCCCTGTCCTCTCCTCTGCTTCCCCCCCTCCCTGTCCTCTCCTCGGCATTCCCCCCTCCCTGTCCTCTCCTCTGCTTTCTCCTCTCCCTGTCCTCTCCTTTGCTTTCCTCCCTCTCCCTGTCCTCTCCTCTGCTTCCCCCCCTCTCCCCCCCCCCCGTCCTCTCCTCGGCATTCCCCCCTCCCTGTCCTCTCCTCTGCTTTCCTCCCTCTCCCTGTCCTCTCCTCTGCTCTCCTCCCCCTCCCTGTCCTCTCCTCTGCTTCCTCCCCCCCCTCCCTGTCCTCTCCTCTGCATTCCCCCCTCCCTGTCCTCTCCTCTGCTTCCCCTCCCCTCCCTGTCCTCTCTCTTTACTCTGCTCCTCTCCTCTGCTTCTCCCCCTCTCCCTGTCCTCTCCTCTGCTTTCCTCCCTCTCCCTGTCCTCTGCTTCCCCCCTCTCCCTGTCCTCTCCTCGGCATTCCCCCCTCCCTGTCCTCTCCTCTGCTTCCCCCTCCCTGTCCTGTCCTCTGCATTCCCCCCTCCCTGTCCTCTCCTCTGCCTCCCCCCTCTCCCTGTCCTCCTCTGCTTTCTGCCTTCCCTCTGCTTTCCCTCCCCCTCCTCTGTCCTCCCTCCTCTGCTTCCTTTCCCCCCTCCCCTGTCCTCTCCTCTGCTTTCCTCCCTCTCCCTGTCCTCTCCTCTGCTTTCCTCCCTCTCCCTGTCTGCTCTGCTTTCCTCCCTCCCTCCTCTGCTTTCCTCCATCTCCCTGTCCTTCTGCCCCCTCTCCCTGTCCTCCCTCTGCTTTCCTGTCCTCTCCTCCCTGTCCTCTGCTTTCCTCCCTCTCCCTGTCTCTCCCTGTCCTCTCCTCTGCTTCCCCCCTCTCCCTGTCTTCTCCTCTGCTTTCCTCCCCCCTCCCTGTCCTGTCCTCTGCTTCCCCCCTCCCTGTCCTCTCCTCTGCTTCCCCCTCTCCCTGTCCTCTCCTCTGCTTTCCTCCCTCTCCCTGTCCTCTCCTCTGCTTTCCTCCCTCTCCCTGTCCTCTCCTCTGCTTTCCTCCCTCTCCCTGTCCTCTCCTCTGCTTTCCTCCCCCCTCCCTGTCCTGTCCTCTGCTTCCCCCCTCCCTGTCCTCTCCTCTGCTTCCCCCTCTCCCTGTCCTCTCCTCTGCTTTCCTCCCTCTCCCTGTCCTCTCCTCTGCTTTCCTCCCTCTCCCAGTCCTCTCCTCTGCTTTCCTCCCCCTCCCTCCCTGTCCTCTGCTTTCCTCCCTCTCCCTGTCCTCTCCTCTGCTTTCCTCCCCCTCCCTGTCCTCTCCTCTGCTTTCCTCCCTCTCCCTGTCCTCTGCTCCCCCCCCTGTCCTCTCCTCTGCTTTCCTCCCTCTCCCTGTCCTCTCCTCTGCTTTCCCCCCTCTCCCTGTCCTCTCCTCTCCTTTCCTCCCCCCTCCCTGTCCTCTCCTCTGCTTTCCTCCCCCCTCCCTGTCCTCTCCTCTGCTTCTCCCCCTCCCTGTCCTCTCCTCGGCATTCCCCCCTCCCTGTCCTCTCCTCTGCTTGCCTCCCTCTCCCTGTCCTCTCCTCGGCATTCCTCCCTCCCTGTCCTCTCCTCTGCCTCCCCCCTCTCCCTGTCCTCTCCTCTGCTTCCCCCCTCTCCCTGTCCTCTCCTCTGCTTTCCTCCCCCCTCCCTGTCCTGTCCTCTGCTTCCCCCCTCCCTGTCCTCTCCTCTGCTTCCCCCTCTCCCTGTCCTCTCCTCTGCTTTCCTCCCTCTCCCTGTCCTCTCCTCTGCTTTCCTCCCTCTCCCTGTCCTCTCCTCTGCTTTCCTCCCTCTCCCTGTCCTCTCCTCTGCTTTCCTCCCCCCTCCCTGTCCTCTCCTCTGCTTTCCTCCCCCCTCCCTGTCCTCTCCTCTGCTTTCCTCCCCCCTCCCTGTCCTCTCCTCTGCTTCTCCCCCTCCCTGTCCTCTCCTCGGCATTCCCCCCTCCCTGTCTTCTCTTCTGCTTCTCCCCCTCCCTGTCCTCTCCTCTGCTTTCCTCCCCCTCCCTGTCCTCTCCTCTGCTTTCCTCCCCCTCCCTGTCCTCTCCTCTGCTTTCCCCCCTCCGCCTCCCAGTCCTCTCCTCTGCTTTCCTCCCCCTCCTTGTCCTCTCCTCTGCCCCCCCCCCCCAGTCCTCTCCTCTGCTTCTCCCCTCCCAGTCCTCTCCTCTGCTCCCCCCTCCCAGTCCTCTCCTCTGCCACCCCCCCTCCCAGTCCTCTCCTCTGCTCCCCCCCTCCCAGTCCTCTCCTCTGCTTCCCCCCTCCCCGTCCTCCCCTCTGCCCCCTCACCTCTCCCTGACCTCTCCTCTGCTCCCCCTCCCAGTCCTCTCCTCTGCCACCCCCCCTCCCAGTCCTCTCCTCTGCCCCCCCCCTCCCAGTCCTCTCCTCTGCTTCCCCCCTCCCCGTCTTCTCCTCTGCTCCCCCCCTCCCAGTCCTCTCCTCTGCTCCCCCCCTCCCAGTCCTCTCCTCTGCTTCCCCCCTCCCAGTCCTCTCCTCTGCTCCCCCCCCCTCCCAGTCCTCTCCTCTGCTCCCCCCCTCTCAGTCCTCTCCTCTGCTTCCCCCCTCCCAGTTCTCTCCTCTGCCCCCCCCCCTCCCAGTCCTCTCCTCTGCTCCCCCTCCCAGTCCTCTCCTCTGCTTTCTTCCCCCTCCCAGTCCTCTCCTCTGCTTTCTTCCCCCCTCCCAGTCCTCTCCTCTGCCCCCCCCTCCCAGTCCTCTCCTCTGCTTTCTCCCCCCCCCCAGTCCTCTCCTCTGCCCCCCCCTCCCAGTACTCTCCTCTGATTTCTTCCTCCCTCCCAGTCCACTCCTCTGCTCCCCCCCTCCCAGTCCTCTCCGCTGCTTCCTCCCCCCTCCCAGCCCGACCCCATCCCCTCTCCTCCCCACCATCGTCCCCTCTCCTCCCCACCATCATCCCCTCTCCTCCCCACCATCGTCCCCTCTCCTCCCAACCATCGTCCCCTCTCCTCCCCACCATCGTCCCCTTCCCTCCCCACCATCGTCCCCTCCCCTCCCCACCATCGTCCCCTCTCCTCCCCACCATCGTCCCCTCTCCTCCCCACCATCGTCCCCTCTCCTCCCCACCATCGTCCCCTCTCCTCCCCACCATCGTCCCCTCTCCTCCCCACCATCGTCCCCTCTCCTCCCCACCACCATCTCCTCTCCTCCCCACCATAGTCCCCTCTCCTCCCCACCATCATACCCTCTCCTCCCCACCATCGTCCCCTCTCCTCCCCACCATCGTCCCCTCTCCTCCCCACCATCGTCCCCTCTCCTCCCCACCATCGTCCCCTCTCCTCCCCACCATCGTCCCCTCTCCTCCCCACCATCGTCCCCTCTCCTCCCCACCATCGTCCCCTCTCCTCCCCACCATAGTCCCCTCTCCTCCCCACCATCGTCCCCTCTCCTCCCCACCATCGTCCCTTCTCCTCCCCACCATCGTCCCCTCTCCTCCCCACCATCGTCCCCTCTCCTCCCCACCGTCGTCCCCTCTCCTCCCCACCATAGTCCCCTCTCCTCTGCTTTCCTCCCCCTCCCTGTCCTCTCCTCTGCTTTCCCCCCTCCGCCTCCCAGTCCTCTCCTCTGCTTTCCTCCCCCTCCTTGTCCTCTCCTCTGCCCCCCCCCCCAGTCCTCTCCTCTGCTTCTCCCCTCCCAGTCCTCTCCTCTGCTCCCCCCTCCCAGTCCTCTCCTCTGCCACCCCCCCTCCCAGTCCTCTCCTCTGCTCCCCCCCTCCCAGTCCTCTCCTCTGCTTCCCCCCTCCCCGTCCTCCCCTCTGCCCCCTCACCTCTCCCTGACCTCTCCTCTGCTCCCCCTCCCAGTCCTCTCCTCTGCCACCCCCCCTCCCAGTCCTCTCCTCTGCCCCCCCCCTCCCAGTCCTCTCCTCTGCTTCCCCCCTCCCCGTCTTCTCCTCTGCTCCCCCCCTCCCAGTCCTCTCCTCTGCTCCCCCCCTCCCAGTCCTCTCCTCTGCTTCCCCCCTCCCAGTCCTCTCCTCTGCTCCCCCCCCCTCCCAGTCCTCTCCTCTGCTCCCCCCCTCTCAGTCCTCTCCTCTGCTTCCCCCCTCCCAGTCCTCTCCTCTGCTCCCCCCCCTCCCAGTCCTCTCCTCTGCTCCCCCTCCCAGTCCTCTCCTCTGCTTTCTTCCCCCTCCCAGTCCTCTCCTCTGCTTTCTTCCCCCCTCCCAGTCCTCTCCTCTGCCCCCCCCTCCCAGTCCTCTCCTCTGCTTTCTCCCCCCCCCCAGTCCTCTCCTCTGCCCCCCCCTCCCAGTACTCTCCTCTGATTTCTTCCTCCCTCCCAGTCCACTCCTCTGCTCCCCCCCTCCCAGTCCTCTCCGCTGCTTCCTCCCCCCTCCCAGCCCGACCCCATCCCCTCTCCTCCCCACCATCGTCCCCTCTCCTCCCCACCATCATCCCCTCTCCTCCCCACCATCGTCCCCTCTCCTCCCCACCATCGTCCCCTCTCCTCCCCACCATCGTCCCCTTCCCTCCCCACCATCGTCCCCTCCCCTCCCCACCATCGTCCCCTCTCCTCCCCACCATCGTCCCCTCTCCTCCCCACCATCGTCCCCTCTCCTCCCCACCATCGTCCCCTCTCCTCCCCACCATCGTCCCCTCTCCTCCCCACCATCGTCCCCTCTCCTCCCCACCACCATCTCCTCTCCTCCCCACCATAGTCCCCTCTCCTCCCCACCATCATACCCTCTCCTCCCCACCATCGTCCCCTCTCCTCCCCACCATCGTCCCCTCTCCTCCCCACCATCGTCCCCTCTCCTCCCCACCATCGTCCCCTCTCCTCCCCACCATCGTCCCCGCTCCTCCCCACCATCGTCCCCTCTCCTCCCCACCATAGTCCCCTCTCCTCCCCACCATCGTCCCCTCTCCTCCCCACCATCGTCCCTTCTCCTCCCCACCATCGTCCCCTCTCCTCCCCACCATCGTCCCCTCTCCTCCCCACCGTCGTCCCCTCTCCTCCCCACCATAGTCCCCTCTCCTCCCCACCATCGTCCCCTCTCCTCCCCACCATCGTCCCCTCTCCTCCCCACCATCGTCCCCTCTCCTCCCCACCATCGTCCCCTCTCCTCCCCACCATCATCCCCTCTCCTCCCCACCATCATCCCCTCTCCTCCCCACCATCGTCCCCTCTCCTCCCCACCACCATCTCCTCTCCTCCCCACCATAGTCCCCTCTCCTCCCCACCATCATACCCTCTCCTCCCCACCATCGTCCCCTCTCCTCCCCACCATCGTCCCCTCTCCTCCCCACCATCGTCCCCTCTCCTCCCCACCATCGTCCCCTCTCCTCCCCACCATCGTCCCCTCTCCTCCCCACCATCATCCCCTCTCCTCCCCACCATCATCCCCTCTCCTCCCCACCATCGTCCCCTCTCCTCCCCACCACCATCCCCTCTCCTCCCCACCATCGTCCCCTCTCCTCCCCACCATCATCCCCTCTCTTCCCCACCATCGTCCCCTCTCCTCCCCACCATCATCCCCTCTCCTCCCCACCATCATCCCCTCTCCTCCCCACCATCATCCCCTCTCCTCCCCACCATCGTCCCCTCTCCTCCCCACCATCGTCCCCTTTCCTCCCCCTCTTGTTAGTTTTTTTTATAACCATTATTTAACCAGGAATAATAACCAGAAGGTTAGAAACCTATTTTTGCAAGAGGGATCGTGCAAAGTACATTTCCCTTTAAATAAAGTATTCAGGTATTCATTAAAGTACATTAAAGCATTCATTACCCCCCCAGGCCCAGCTGGAGGCCCAGAGGGCGACGGGGGAGTTTCAGAGGGCGGTGGAGATCCTGGGGGCGGCTAAAGAGACCATCGCCCTGGCAGAGGAGAGACTCCTGGAGGAGGACAGCAGACAGTTTGATTCAGCCTGGCAGGAGATGCTCAACCACGCCACCAACAGGGTGGGTAAACACACAACTCTTGGTCCTGGAAAGCTACAGAGTGTGCAGACTGTGACCGACTGGGTTTGTTAGCTTGATTAGGCCTTTGTAGTAGCAATGGTCATCAAAAGGTTTTAAAACAAGTCTAATAAATACAACAGCTGGACATGGATGAAGACACTCCGAACCTTTAGAATTTTTAAAATACAGCAGATATTGACGGAATTATTGCAGATAAAAACATTTTACAGTTTTGGTAGGAATTCACATGTATCTTTTTTTTAATGCACTCAAATATACATTTTCTAGTGGTTTCAGGTAAAAAATAAATAAAAATGTCTTAAAATAAAGTTATATGTGCCTTAATTGCATAAACACACCGGGTTCATTTGTGTATATATGAATAAGTTAATTCACCTAAAGGGGTGAAATAGGGCTGCACCCACAAGCCCTGTCTCGGCCTACCTGCACCCACAAGCCCTGTCTCAGCCTACCTGCACCCACAAGCCTTGTCTCGGCCTACCTGCACCCACAAGCGCTGTCTCGGCCTACCTGCACCCACAAGCCCTGTCTCGTCCTACCTGCACCCACAAGCGCTGTCTCGGCCTACCTGCACCCACAAGCGCTGTCTCGACCTACCTGCACCCACAAGCCCTGTCTCGGCCTACCTGCACCCACAAGCCCTGTCTCGGCCTACCTGCACCCACAAGCGCTGTCTCGGCCTACCTGCACCCACAAGCGCTGTCTCGACTACCTCATTAATTACTGTTGTTGTCACGTTCTGTTGCATTATTCAACAAGTGTGTCAATAGCAGGATACCCTCAGATGAAAAATCAACAGGCTTGGCTCTAGATTACACCTATCTAAACATTCTTTACATTGTCTGCAAGATCAGACATAATACTACTATAACCTGAGTGTTCATTTCAGGAAGTTGCTTTCATTTCAGCGCATCTCATTTGTGAACATTTCAACTTCATTAAATTAGGATTTTTTTTAATTGCACAAAAAACGGCCACCAAAATAAAGTGATCTTTCTTCTCTTTCTTGTGATGTAAGTGTAGAGACGGTGCGTTAAATCCCAGACCAAGCTTCTCCGTTCTTATATAGACGCAACGGAATGACAATGTATTCCACTGAGCCCATTTCAGCCATTACCAGTGTGTTTGACAGGTCATTACAAACGTTTCTGTGATCGTAACGTTAACGGGGAATAACAAATGGCACATGGAAGAGTGGGAAAGAATTGCCAGAGAAAAATGAATGCAATCAATCCAGCAAGATATAAGAGACAAGTAGATTTTGCTCCCCTCAAACACAGGAAATTAATGTCTGAAAAAGACTGATCCTCAGGGTGGGGCATGCACGTCGCTTGTGTGTGTGTGTGTGTGCATGCACGTCGCGTGTGTGTGTGTATGTGTGCATGCACGTCGCGTGTTTGTGTGTATGTGTGCATGCACTTCGCGTGTGTGTGTGTATGTGTGCATGCGCGTCGCTTGTGTGTGTGTGTGTATGTGTGCATGCACGTCGCTATTAGTAGTAGTAGTAGCTTGATCTTGGTGGAATAGATCAAAGCACACACACCAAATACTGACTCTGCTAGACTGACTCTGCCACCCTATTGGCTGTTGCAGGTGATGGAGGCGGAGACGGCGAGGACTCGTAGCGAATTAGAGCACAGAAAGACGGCGAACCACTATAACGCCTGCATCAGTCATATGAGACAGCTGGAGAAGAAACTAAAACGCACCATCAACAAGTCCAGGTGTGTGTGTGTGTTTTGGTCCTGTTAATGTGACTGACTAGCTGAGAAGATAAAGGAAGGATACACACACTCAGCCGCCCCTATCTTGGGCCTCTCGGTGCTGAATGTGATGACCTGCAGATGTTGGCCGGGTAGGCCTGTGCCTGTTGTGTATGAGTTTGGGCATAGTGTAGGTACATGTGTGTGTGATTGTATGTGTGTGTTTGAGATTTTTGGGGGTAGTGTGTGTGTGTGTTTGTACTATGTGTGAGTTTTGGAGTAGTGTGTGTGTGTGAGTTTGGGGGCGAAGTGTGTGTTTCCCTTAAGGGCCTGTGGAATGTAGCAGCTGTTGGAGGTGGAGTGTTATTTTTCCAGAGGTTCATGGTTGCTATAACGACTATACAGCGCTCTGAAAGAACTAGTGATTCAAATCTCTCTCTCTCTCTCTCTCTCTCTCGCCTTCTCTCTCTCTCTCTGGCCTTCTCTCCTTCTCTCTCTCTCTCTCTCTCTCTCTCTCTCTCTCTCGCCTTCTCTCTCTCTCTCTCTCTATCTCTCTCTCTCTCGCCTTCTCTCTCTCCCCCTCTCTCTCTCTCGCTCTCTCTCTCTCTCTCTCTCTCTCGCCTTCTCTCCCCCCCCCCCTCTCTCTCTCTCTCTCTTTCTCTCTCTCCCCCCTCCCTCTCTCTCTCTCTCTCTCGCCTTCTCTCTCTCTCTCTCTCTCTCTCTCTCGCTCTCTCTTGCCTTCTCTCGCTCTCTCTCTCTCTCTCTCTCTCGCCTTCTCTCTCTCTCTCGCCTTCTCTCTCTCTCGCCTTCTCTCTCTCTCCCTCTCTCTCTCTCTCTCTCTCGCCTTCTCTCTCTGCCCCTCTCTCTCTCTCTCTCTCTCGCCTTCTCTCTCTCTCTCGCCTTCTCTCTCTCCCCCTCTCTCTCTCTCTCTCTCTTTCTCTCCCCCGCTCTCTCTCTCTCCCCCGCTCTCTCTCTCTCCCCGCTCTCGCTCTCTCCCCCGCTCTCTCTCTCTCCCCGCTCTCTCTCTCCCCCGCTCTCTCTCTCTCCCCGCTCTCTCTCTCTCCCCCGCTCTCTCTCTCTCCCCCGCTCCCCCGCTCTCTCTCTCTCCCCGCTCTCTCTCTCTCCCCCGCTCTCTCTCTCCCCCGCTCCCTGTCTCTCCCCCGCTCCCCCGCTCTCTCTCTCTCTCCCCGCTCTCTCTCTCTCCCCCGCTCTCTCTCTCTCCCCCGCTCCCCCGCTCTCTCTCTCTCCCCCGCTCTCTCTCTCTCCCCCGCTCCCTCTCTCTCCCCCGCTCTCTCTCTCCACCCGCAGGCCATATTTTGAACTGAAGGCAAAATACTACCTACAACTTGAGGTATGTACAGTGTTTATTGTTGCCATAGATACACAATAAGTTGCTTGTGTGTTGTAACGTCTCTTCTTCTCTCTCAGCAACTAAGACGACATGTAGACAAGTTTCAGGCCAAGCTGACCGTTGCCAAGGCAGACTACCGCACAACGCTGCATAACCTAGAGACCATTTCCGAGGAGATCCACTCCCGGCGACACTCCATCACCATGGGAACCAGAGGGAGGGGCGTGGGGGCTGAGGGGGAGGGGGGAAATGAGGACATCACCAACTTCAAGATGGAGTCAGACGGATTGTCCTGTGAGTGTCACACACAGATACGTGCACACAGCCAGGTTTTAATGTGTGTGTATGTTAATTTGTGTGTGTTTTCCAGTGGCATCTGTGACGTTTGATGAAGGCGATAACAGGGGTGGATCAGAGGAAGAGACAAAAACACACTCCACTTCCGCTCCCCTCGATATGCCCTCCTCTTCTCTCCATGCCTACCCCTCCACCCCTCTGGACCTGCCCTCCTCCTCATTCTCCACCCCCTCTGCCTACCTCTCCCCCTGCCCATCCCTTATGTCCTCGTCCTGTCCCAGTGCCATGGAGGGACACAGTCCTGGCGGCTGGCTAAGCCCAGAGTGGAGGTGTGGTTCTCCTCTCCTCGGTCCCCGCTCCCAGTGCAGTGGAGCCTCCTCCCCAGACTGCGACCAGGAAAGAGGTGGGTGTATGTGTTTTTCCGGTGACTTTGTGTCTATAAATGTGTTAATTGTTTGGATTATTGTTGGGCTACTGTTTATAGGACTGTATGTTAGAAAATACGTTTATTCACCTTTAACTCTGCTTTTGTGTGTGTGTGTGTGTGTGTGTGTGTGTGTAGGGGACAGAGCAGAGGGCGCGGAGCAGAAGTTGGAGGCAGGTCTAAGTAAGCTGACCCTAACAATAACACACCCACTGCATCCTGGGAACGACGACTCCAAGGATGACCCCAAGACGACCTCCAGCTCCGCCACTACAACACATATTCCCAACCTTACCATCCTCCAGACCAACAGCGCCTAACGGACAGACAACTTCACCTCTTACCCTTGACCCTTGACTCATGACCTTTAAGCCTAAACTCTAACTGAGCGTTTCTATGAACTTCAGTAACATTACAATGTGTTTTATTCACTCCAGGGACAAATCTGAAATCACACCCTATTCCATGCATAGGAAATATGGAATATTGGCAATAGGCTGCCATTTTGGATCTTGGCCAGAACTGATCTGGAATAACCTGGAAGGGGAAATAAACTTGGGGATTGTGGGGGATCATAGCCAGGCAAGTCTATTGTCTACACCTTAAAACACTCCAAACCAAGGAAGGGTGTGAAAGAGACCTTGCTATGGCTGTGTCCCAATCTTCCAAAAAGGGTGGACTTGCACAATCACTGTCATGGATTTAAAAGCTATTGATTGGTGTAAGCTGGGGGGAGTTTACACTATTGTGACATGTTGGAATTATCCTGGAGAGAGATATGTAAATATGGCTGTTGAGCCCCCCGGCTCCCCTGATCCCACAACGTGTGTGAGGGGCAGAGGTTACTGTGGTCTCAGCGCACGTACGCGCGCGCGTGTGTGTGTGTGTGCGTGCGTGCGCGTGTGTGTGTGTGTGTCAGAGGAACAGCATGTTACTGCAGTTTTTCTTCCTCACAAAGACTGACTGGGGTTGTTACTGCAGTTTTTCTCCCTCACATAGACAGACTGGGGTTGTTACTGCAGTTTTTCTCCCTCACATAGACAGACTGGGGTTGTTACTGCAGTTTTTCTCCCTCACATAGACAGACTGGGGTTGTTACTGCAGTTTTTCTTCCTCACATAGACAGACTGGGGTTGTTACTGCAGTTTTTCTCCCTCACATAGACTGACTGGGGTTGTTACTGCAGTTTTTCTCCCTCACATAGACAGACTGGGGTTGTTACTGCAGTTTTTCTTCCTCACATAGACAGACTGGGGTTGTTACTGCAGTTTTTCTTCCTCACATAGACAGACTGGGGTTGTTACTGCAGTTTTTCTCCCTCACATAGACAGACTGGGGTTGTTACTGCAGTTTTTCTCCCTCACATAGACTGACTGGGGTTGTTTGCAATTACTATGTGTTGTACGTGTTTGTGTGTGTCGCTATGTGTGGTAAGTAGGGCGACTGTGTGTGTAGAGACTGTTTCAATGCAGTTGTAGTGTTGGTGTATGACTCCTGTATGGTGTATGGGGAGAGTACATTCTAACTCCAGTAGAGAGAGTCTATATTTATGCTCTGTGTCTCTGACCTACACTATGTATCTGTTCTTAGAATAAAACACATCCTGACACTTCATTGTGTGTGTCTGAGTGTGTCTGACACTGACGCACTGTAGCCTCACAAACAGGAACCTGCCCCCCAACACACTCACACACTTTAACCCCAAAGTCACCATTGTGTCTCTCCCTCAATGCTAATGGATGTAAACAAACACTACCTGACACACACACACACACTGGCGAGAGTGTTTTCTTCCTGCTACTCTCAGCTGGTGCAGTGTTATCTCATGACTTGCGTCAAAGCTCTGAGACTCCCTGTCTGTGTGTGTGTGCCCTTTTCTGGGCCGGAATCTAAGCCGGATCTGCCTATCCCAAATCAGTCAGTTACACCTTGTCCCAGTTCTTAAAGGCCTGATAGAGGCTGCACAACCTAATCAACAGGCTGGCCACAGCTAGGAACTATATCTCAACCTAGGCGATAAGGGCCTTAGCGGGCAATCCCCAGAGCCTAGTGCCTATGCTGTCTAACTCCTCAACCTAACATGCTTCCTGCTGTTCAGGTCAGAGCTTTCACTTTAGACATTATAAGGATAATCTCTCCTGTCTGGCAAGGCCTAGATTAAATCCTTCACAGACTCCTACCAATGTCCTAGTACTATAGTCTGGTACTAGGTCCCTTTATTCCAGAATGTATGATTTCTAATTAATTAATCAGATTCTCAAAATCCTCAATTGATCAAATGAATTAGAAGTAAGACAACAACATGCACGTGTATTGATCAAATGAATTAGAAGTAAGACAACAACATGCACGTGTATATGACTCTTTGACGACTCCAGGTTTGGAACATCAAAGCAAAGTTTATTCAAGTTCTAGTTTATTATAAAAATCTATGCCAACATTATAAATGTAAATTCAAGATACCCTCAGGGCTTTCACCTAAACCTCCTCAGGGCTTTCACCTAAACCTCCTCAGGGCTTTCACCTAAACCTCCTAAGGGCTTTCACCTAAACCTCCTCAGGGCTTTCACCTAAACCTCCTCAGGGCTTTCACCTAAACCTCCTCAGGGCTTTCACCTAAACCTCCTCAGGGCTTTCACCTAAACCTTCTCAGGGCTTTCACCTAAACCTCCTCAGGGCTTTCACCTAAACCTCCTCAGGGCTTTCACCTAAACCTCCTCATAGGGCTTTCACCTAAACCTCCTCAGGGCTTTCACCTAAACCTCCTCAGGGCTTTCACCTAAACCTCCTCAGGGCTTTCACCTAAACCTCCTCATAGGGCTTTCACCTAAACCTCCTTAGGGCTTCACTATGTCTATATCGTTTTAATGTTTAAAAAAGCCGTCTTCAATAACAGCTAATTAATTATTCCTCTCCAACTGAACATCAATACCCCTACTGCACTCCTCTACTCAGTACATACCCCAACTGAACATCAATACCCCTACTGCACTCCTCTACTCAGTACATACCCCAACTGAACATCAATACCCCTACTACACTCCTCTACTCAGTACATACCCCAACTGAACATCAATACCCCTACTGCACTCCTCTACTCAGTACATACCCCAACTGAACATCAATACCCCTACTGCACTCCTCTACTCAGTACATACCCCAACTGAACATCAATACCCCTACTGCACTCCTCTACTCAGTACATACCCCAACTGAACATCAATACCCCTACTGCACTCCTCTACTCAGTACATACCCCAACTGAACATCAATACCCTTACTGCACTCCTCTACTCAGTACATACCCCAACTGAACATCAATACCCCTACTACACTCTTCTACTCAGTGAATACTGTCCTTGTAATATCTTGGCCCAAACGGGTGTGTATTTAGGCTCTGGAAGACCGTTTGTGTGTGTGAATGTGAATGTAATTCTGTGGGTGTATATGTACTCCGTGGGTGTGTAGCCATTAGCCTGTGCGTGTGTTGTGCCAGCTGTGACCTTGAGTTTGTGTGTGTGCGTGTGAGTGAATGTGCACTTTTTATTCTGTGTGTGTATGTAAAACTGTTTAGCGAATGGAGAGTGTGTTGTGAACTGCTGTAACCCTAAAGATGAGGAGAGATGACCAGCCTCAAGGTACGAATGTTGAAAATTTGGACTGTGATCATTAAACTCGTTGTACTCATTGGTCCTCTATAAAAAGTCAGAAGTTCCTGGGCAATAGTCATTCCGCCATGTCCCTCCGTGTCCTCCTGGCAGTGGTGGTTGCTGTTCTCTATCTGTCCCCAGTAACGTTAACCCGGGCTGGGGACAGGACAGAGGGGACTCCTGGTCCATCTTACGTGGCCGCAGTCTACGAGCACAAGGTGATTCTGAACCCAGAGCCGCATGTGCCTCTGTCTCGGACCGCGGCGCTCGAGCACATGATGAGGAACCTGAAGGTCTATGAGGAGCAGGCCGAACGGGCAGCGGAACAGGTTGTTCCTTCATAACACACAGAGAAACAACCTCCACGTTCCTCTCGCTCCTTGTCTCGGTCTTTCTAATTCAAAAGGGCAGCGGAACAGGTAGGCACACCTGTGGGAGGGACTGGGAGATGGTCTTCTCTTTCAATTAATACAACTAGATGTGTTAATACAGGGCTGGAACAAAGCCTGCACACCCTGCAGATAAGCTCTCGAGGACTGGAGAAGACGTACCTTTGACCAGGAGGATAAACATCAATCTGAAGTTTTTGAGTTATCAGCTTTACAGCTCCATTTACCCCTTTCTATCACGTTACTGTTCCTTCATAACACACAGAGAAACAACCTCCACGTCCCTCTCTCTCCTTGTCTCGGTCTTTCTAATTCAAAAGGATTCATTGGCATGGAAAGTGTTATACATTGCCAAAGCAAACATAGACACTCTCTCTGACTCTCTTCCAGGGGGCTCAGATCATAGTATTTCCAGAAGACGGTATCCATGGATTCAACTTCAGTCGTCTGTCCATCTCTGGTTACCTAGAGACCATCCCTGACCCACTGACTGAGGACTGGAACCCCTGTACACAACCTGACAGACACAATCACACTGAGGTATACACACGCACATGCACACACACCTTTACTTACCACCATCCATGTCTAATGTCATCAATTTGAATGTGTGTTCTGCCCTGTTCTCTCTCAGGTCCTCCAGAGTTTGAGCTGCATGGCTCGACGCCACCAACTGTACCTGGTGGCAAACATGCCTGACCTCCAGCCCTGCCCTCTGACCTCTCATCCCCACCTTGACCCCTCTCAAACTCCCTGCCCCCCTGATGGGCGCTGGCAGTTCAACACTGATGTAGTCTTCAGGTCGGTGGTAAATGGGTTGTTTCTGTTTTAAACACGTTTCTTGATCCTGTGAGAAAATAATTTATTGTACAGGGAGCACTACAGGTATTCTACACCTCCAGAGGTTCTCTTGGAATAGGGGAATTGATTTCCAAAAGCTTTTTAGTTATACAGGAGGGTCTTGGAATTATGTTTTTGCTTTTCATCCTATGCGCACCCTTATCAGCAACCATTCTCTATAGGACTTTATTTTATTTGCATAATAATTGTATTACTTTTACACAAGGATTTGGGTTATATAGATGAAAATACATTTAGTTTTCCCATTCACTGCAGGTCTGATGGTTCCCTGGCGGCTCGCTACCACAAACAAAACCTGTTCTTTGAGACGGAATTCGATACCCCGCCCAGACTAGAGGTGGTGACCTTTGACACGCCGTTCGCCGGACGGTTTGGAGTGTTCACCTGCTTTGACATCCTGTTTCACGACCCTACTGTCAGACTACTGGAGAAGGTACACAAAGTCGCACAATGTTTCAATATGGATGCAAATGAATTCATCCAAAGTCTTAATGTTTGTCTTTATCTCTCTCAGGGTATCAGACAGATGATCTTCCCCACAGCCTGGATGAATCTGCTTCCTCTACTAACAGCGGTTCAGATCCAGAGAGCGGTCAGTCTGGGAGCTAACGTCACTCTGTTGGCGGCTAACCTCAGGCATGACAGCAAGGCTATGACGGGCAGCGGCATCTTCACCCCTAGTACTTCCATCTATCACCACGCCTTCCACCACCCTGGGGAGCCAGAGGAGGGGAAGTTGCTGGTGTTGAGGATACCTGTACTGGACAGTGACTGGCTGGCAACACAGAAGCAGGCAAAGGGGCAGGGAGAGACAGGAGGACAGGGTGAGGCAAAGGGGCAGGGAGAGACAGGAGGACAGGGTGAGGCAAAGGGGCAGGGGGAGACAGGAGGAGAGGGTGAGGGTGAACCTCTCTCCGCTTCTCTTCCTACCCTCTCTCCCAATCCCTCCCCATCCCCCTCTCACTTCATCTCCTCTATGATGTGTGACCCATTCTCCTTCGTCCTGCTGCATGGTTCAGAGGGCCAGCTGACTGTGTGTGACGGTCCTCTCTGCTGCCACCTGCAGTACCGACGGTCCCCACAGGGTGGCAATACGGAGCTCTATGCTCTAGGGGCATTCGCTGGCAATCACACGGCTGACGGACACTTCGCCTTGCAGGTAGGGAGAAACATTTACATTACATGCATTACAACCAGGGTTGGGGTCAATTACATTTAAATTCCAGTCAATTCAGGAAGTACCTTGCTCAAGGGCACATTGGCAGATTTTTCACTTAGTCGTCTCATGGTATCAATGATTAATGATTAATCCTTCACCCTCCAGGTGTGTGCGTTGGTCCGGTGCTCGGGGTCAGAGGTCAGCTCCTGTGGAAAGGGAGTGGAGGAGGCAGAGTCTAGAGTGGACTTCCGGTTGGAGGGGAAGTTCGGAACGCGGTACGTTTACCCATCGTTGCTAGGTAGTGGCATGGTTGTAGATGGACCCGACCGGATCGAGAAGACCACAGATGGTCGAGTGACCATGGAACACTCAGGGATGTCCGTCGGACTGGTGACCGCATGTCTCTACGGCAGGGTGTACGACCAGGACTAGGGTGCGTGTGTGAGTGTGAAAGTGTGAGAGCGAGAGAGAGAGAGAAAATAAAGTAAATAAATGTTCTCCAACCTCTTTGTTCTCTGTACCGTTTCTGTATCATCTAAAGCAGCTATTCCCAAACTGGGGTACAGGGGTACCCCAAATAAAAATGTGATTCACTTAAAAAAAATACATATATACAGTTGAAAGTGATAAGTACACTTAGTTTGGAGTCATTAAAACTCATTTTTCAACCACTCCACAAATGTCTTGTTAAAAAACTATAGTTTTGGAAAGTCGGTTAGGATGACTTCTTTGTGCATGACACAAGTAATGTTTCCAACAATTGTTTACAGACAGATTATTTCACTTATAATTCACTGGATCACAATTCCAGTGGATCAGAAGTTTACATACACTAAGTTGACTTTGCCTTTAAACAGCTTGGAAATGTACAGAAAATGATGTCGTCAGCTTTAGAAGCTTCTGAGGCTAATTGACATAATTTGAGTCAACTGGAGGTGTACCTGTGGATGTATTTCAAGGCCTACCTTCAAGCTCAGTGACTCTTTGCTTGACATCATGGGAAAATCAAAAGAAATCAGCCAAGACCGCATAATTTTTTTGTAGACCTCCACAAGTCTGGTTCATCCTTGGGAGCAATTTCCAAACACCTGAAGGTACCATGTTCATCTGTACAAACAATAGTACGCAAATATAAACACCATGGGACCACGTAGCCGTCATACCGCTCAGGAAGGAGACGCGTTCTGTCTCCTAGAGATGAATGTACTTTGGTGCGAAAAGTGCAAATCAATCCCAGAACAACAGAAAAGGACCTTGTGAAGATGCTGGAGGAAACAGGTACAAAGTATCTATATCCACAGTAAAACGAGTCCTATATCGACATAACCTGAAAGGCCGCTCTGCAAGGAAGAAGCCACCACTCCAAAACCGCCATAAAAAAGCCAGACTACAGTTTGCAACTGCACATGGGGATAAAGATTGTACTTTTTGGAGAAATGTCCTCTGGTCAGATAAATCAAAAATAGAACTGTTTGGCCATAATGATCATCGTTATGTTTGGAGGAAAAAGGGGGATGCTTGCAAGTCGAAGAACACCATCCCAACCTTGAAGCACGGGGGTGGCAGCATCATGTTGTGGGGGTGCTTTGCTGCAGGAGGGACTGGTGCACTTCACAAAATGGATGGCATCATGAGGCAGGAAAACTATGTGGATATATTGAAGCAACATCTCAAGACATCAGTCAGGAAGTTGAAGCTTGGTCACAAATGGGTCTTCCAAATGGACAATGACCCCAAGCATACTTCCAAAGTTGTGGCAAAATGGCTTAAGGACAACAAAGTCAAGGTATTGGAGTGGCCATCACAAAGCCCTGACCTCAATCCTATAGAACATTTGTGGGCAGAACTGAAAAAGTGTGTGCGAGCAAGGAGGCCTACAAACCTGACTCAGTTACACCAGCTCTGTCAGGAGGAATGGGCCAAAATTCATCCAACTTATTGTGGGAAGCTTGTGGAAGGCAACCCAAAATGTTTGACTCAAGTTAAACACTTTAAAGGCAATGCTACCAAATGCTAATTGAGTGTATGTAAACTTCTGACCCACTGGGAATGTGATGAAAGAAATAAAAGCTGAAATAAATCATTCTCTCTACTATTATTCTGACATTTCACATTCTTAAAATAAAGTGGTGATCCTAACTGACCTAAGACTGGGAATTTGTACTAGGATTAAATGTCAGGAATTGTGAAGAACTGAGTTTAAATGTATTTGGCTAAGGTGTATGTAAACTTTAGACTTTAACTGTATCCAATAATTTTGCAACGTTCAGAATGAGACTGATGTGATTAATGGATATGAATAAAGATGAATGGATGACTGGTATGATAACAATATATTCTGGAGTTAATTGGGAAACGGTAACTCATTAAACCATTTTTTCCCCATGGTGTTCCAAGTTACTAAGGAGTTAATTGTTACATTATTAATTTAATCACGTAATAATTAGTCAATTGATTTGATAAAATAGCCGTCATCACTTTAATGGTAGTGACGTCTCAACCTTTAATATTCTAATTTCACTCAATTCTTATTTCACTCTAACCTAAAACATTCAACATCCCATCATCATCCTATTATTTCAACATTATAACATTTCACTATCAATCTTGTTATGGATATTCTACACAGGGACACTCAAAGTCAAACTTAAATGAATCATTCTTTATTGTCAGTTAACTGGAGAGGTTCCAACCAACTTGATGCACCATAGTACACGTCTGTCAGGAGCTCTGCCTAAGGCAGTCCCATTAGATCTCTTATATGCTGCTTACACAGACAAGTTATAGTTGCATGATTTAGCTTATTCATTATTTAGAATGAATTCATCATTAACGTTTGGTTTATGCATGTGACCGACCAATACCTCATAAGGCTTCCTCTCTCCAAGCTGAGATCTTAAAACTGAGATATCCCTTTTGTTTTCAAAACAAGGTTCTGGGCATACTGCCAAATTGCTCTCCTGATAGTGAGGATTACTCCCAGGAACATTCAGTCACTTGCATGAACACAGAAATTTGTTATTAGAAAAGCACAAACAAAGTTCCTCTTATCATTCACTCTGTAATAATTATCATTACATTTGATTCATTTGGTTATTACTTAAATTATCAAAGAAGTAAGTAAACAAAATCAATGCATAAAACCAGACACTTTCAAACCAGACACTTTCAAACCCTTTATTCTGGGTAGTAAACAAAATCAACACATAAAACCAGACATTTCATCCTTTCAAACCCTTCATTCTGGGTTGTACAAACTTGTAAAACCATTGCAGTAGAATGTTTTAACTTAAGACCTTTGCTTCATACAGTTACACACATGTTTCATTACACATTTCATTTATGGATTCTGCAATGACATTTCAGCTGGAGCTTTTGTCGTGAGTGGCATGTTAACTTCTCTGGGATATGTGGGACGCTAGCGTCCCACCTGGCCAACATCCAGGTGAGAGCGCCAAATTCAAATAAATTACTATAAAAATTCAACTTTCATGAAATCACACACGCAATACACCAAATTAAAGCTACACTTGTTGTGAATCCAGCAAACGTGTCAGATTTCAAAAAGGCTTTACGGCGAACGCAAACGATGCTATTATCTGAGTATAGCACCCCAGCAAACAAACGCAGACAATCATATTTCAACCCGCCAGGAGCGACACAAAACGCAGAAATAAAGATTTCATTCATACCTTACCTTTGACGAGCTTCTTTTGTTGGCACTCCAATATGTCCCATAAACATCACAAATGGTCCTTTTGTTCGATTAATACCATTGATATGTATCCAAAATGTCAATTTATTTGGCGCGTTTGATCCAGAAAAACACCGGTTCCAACTCGCGCAACATGACTACTAAATATCTCATAAGTTACCTGTAATCTTTGTCCAAACATTTCAAACAACTTTCCTAATACACCTTTTGGTATTTAACGTAAATAATCGATAACATTTAAGACGGGATAAACTGTGTTCAATACCGAAGGAAAACAAAAGTGTAGCGAGCTTTCAGGTCACGCGCCTCTAACAAAGAGTACACTTCTCTCTACCCTCGTTCTGAACAGTGCTACTTCATTTCTCAAAGGAAAAATGTTTACATACCCTACATTACTCATCTCATACTGTACTCGATACCATCTACTGCATCTTGCCTATGCCGTTCGGCCACCGCTCATTTATATATTTTTATGTACATATTCTTATTCATTCCTTTACTCTTGTGTGTATAAGGTAGTTGTTGTGAAATTGTTAGGTTAGATTACTTGTTAGATATTACTGCATGGTCGGAAATAGTAGCACAAGCATTTCGCTACTCGCATTAACATCTGCGAACCATGTGTATGTGACAAATACAATTTGATTTGATGTAGAATGTTTTTGGTGCCCATCCCCAGATCTGTGCCTTGACACAATCCTGTCTGTCTACGGACAATTCCTTGGTTTTTGCTCTGACATAAACTGTCAATTGTGGGACATTATATAGAAAAGTGTGTGCCTTTCCAAATCATGTCCAATCAATTGAATTTACCCCAGCTAAACTTCACAATTATCACAACACGTACAGTAGGTTGTAATATAAAAAAATGGTCTGGCATGGCTTCCCCAGTGATTTTACCCACACAACACTACTGTTTATATAGCATCCAAAATATTTTTTACAATTGGGGAGTGCCAAGATGGGTGCGTGGTGGCTTCAATACAGTGCCCCCTGTCAGTCATCCAGGGTGTATACATATCATTGGTCCCAACCCACGATTTGACAACTGAATGGGAACTTGCCTGCCTGCCTGCCCTCCCTACCATTTGAGTGATGCCAAATCATTTTTTTTATTGACAACTAAGATATGTGCTAAATGTGAATAAGTCGTTCAAGTGCAGCATAGCTATCTAGCAAAGTGAATCACATTTCTTGCTAGCTAACAACTGCACCTCTAGCTGTACCCACGCGTGAGTGAACCTAAAAGGAACTTCAGGGAGATAGCCCATACTAGTCACCTCGACACCATGCTCTCACAGACGCCATAATGGGCAGACACAATGTCACATCCTCTAACTATCTCCCTGATATGTATAGTGTCGTGGTAATTTCCTGTATTACTAAGTGAAAGGAGAGTTTACAAACCACACACAAGTCAGAGTTATACTTTAAAACTTCATCTTTTAATAATATGAGCTTCACCATAGCCCTGTGACTCTCAGATCAATTCAGTGTCTATAAATGAATTCTGAGAGTGTCAACATAGTGGCAACTGAGATCATTTATAGCAAAGATCCACCCCCTAGTCGACATGACAAACCACAGATCTTAGGAACTGTTCACAAAGAAAGACTTTTACTTGAGAGAGGAGTATCCCATAGACGGACAGCATTATCTATAAATTATCGTTCAGTTTGCTCTCTAAGACAAGGTTCTACTTCTCGTTCTTGGTACTTCGATTTACCAAAACATTACCTCATCCAATGGCATATATCAATTGTCAATTCTAGATACTCCCATCTCAAATACCCCCCTCCTGGACAAACTCCCGGAGAGTAGTGAGCGTCTAGGTCCTATACTATCTCAAGATAAGTGCAACATCAGAGGGGACATACAATGGTTCCAGACACTGCCATACTCCTCCCTCCAACGGGAAAAAGAGGGAGTGACTGGAGTACAGACATAGTGGAGCCCTTCACATGGTTTCACAGATATATTCATTATGAAGACAATGTTCAAACCTGACTTCTCCCTTTCTGATATTCTGCCTATTACCAGTCATGTAAAAGACAAGCCTGACCTCTCCCCTCTCTGGGCCCCAAGTACTGTTCCCTAGAGAAGAGAGAGGAAAATGCAACTGCCAACAGTATAGTCCAAAAGAAGACAATCTAACGACAAGTATAAAATAAATAAAACATCTTATTTATCTATGTTACCTAACTAATTCTGATTCAGCTACGGCAATAGTGAACTGCTGCCCCGTAGCGATCATGCTGCAGTACTGCATGGGCTGACACAGGAGAACACGCCCTCAGACCATCCAACCTTGTTTTAGAGAATTTGGCAGTACATCCAACCGGCCTCACAACTGTAGACCATGTGCAACCACATCAGCCCAGGACCTCTACATCTGGCTTCTTCACCTGCTGGATTGTCTGAAGGGGGGTGCTGAGGTTAATTTCTGTCTGTAATAATGCCCTTTTGTTGGGGCAAAATCATTCTGATTGGCTGGGCCTGGCATCCCAGTGGGTGTAACTGGCTCCCAAGTGGGTGGACCTATGCCCTCCTATGGCAGCAACTCTTCCTAATCATGTGAAATCCATAGATTAGGGCCAAATGTATTTATTTTAATTGACTGATTTCCTTCTATGAACTGTAACTCAGTAACATTTTTGAAGTTGTTGCATGTTTTTTTCAGTATATTTGTTCAATGAATCATTGAACTCGTACTCATCAGTCTATAAAAAGTCAGAAGTTCCTGGGCACTGGTCATTCCGCCATGTCCCTCCGTGTCCTCCTGGCAGTGGTGGTTGCTGTTCTCTATCTGTCCCCAGTAACGTGAACCCGGGCTGGGGACAGGACAGAGGGGACTTCCTGTCCATCCTACGTGGCCACAGTCTACGAGCATCAGGTGATTCTGAACCCAGAGCCGCATGTGCCTCTGTCTCGGGCCGCGGCGCTCGAGCACATGATGAGGAACCTGAAGGCCTATGAGGAGCAGGCCGCACGGGCAGCAGAACAGGGGCTCAGATCATAGTATTTCCAGAAGACGGTATCCATGGATTCAACTTCAGTCGTCTGTCCATCTCTGGTTACCTAGAGACCATCCCTGACCCACTGACTGAGGACTGGAACCCCTGTACACAATCTGACAGACACAATCACACTGAGGTATACACATGCACATACACACACACCTTTACTTACCACCATCCATGTCTAATGTCATCAATTTGAATGTGTGTTCTGCCCTGTTCTCTCTCAGGTCCTCCAGAGTTTGAGCTGCATGGCTCGACGTCACCAACTGTACCTGGTGGCAAACATGCCTGACCTCCAGCCCTGCCCTCTGACCTCTCATCCCCACCTTGACCCCTCTCAAACTCCCTGCCCCCCTGATGGGCGCTGGCAGTTCAACACTGATGTAGTCTTCAGGTCGGTGGTAAATGGGTTGTTTCTGTTTTAAACACGTTTCTTGATCCTGTGAGAAAATAATTTATTGTACAGGGAGCACTACAGGTATTCTACACCTCCAGAGGTTCTCTTGGAATAGGGGAATTGATTTCCAAAAGCTTTTTAGTTATACAGGAGGGTCTTGGAATTATGTTTTTGCTTTTCATCCTATGCGCACCCTTATCAGCAACCATTCTCTATAGGACTTTATTTTATTTGCATAATAATTGTATTACTTTTACACAAGGATTTGGGTAATATAGATGAAAATACATTTAGTTTTCCCATTCACTGCAGGTCTGATGGTTCCCTGGCGGCTCGCTACCACAAACAAAACCTGTTCTTTGAGACGGAATTCGATACCCCGCCCAGACTAGAGGTGGTGACCTTTGACACGCCGTTCGCCGGACGGTTTGGAGTGTTCACCTGCTTTGACATCCTGTTTCACGACCCTACTGTCAGACTACTGGAGAAGGTACACAAAGTCGCACAATGTTTCAATATGGATGCAAATGAATTCATCCAAAGTCTTAATGTTTGTCTTCATCTCTCTCAGGGTATCAGACAGATGATCTTCCCCACAGCCTGGATGAATCTGCTTCCTCTACTAACAGCGGTTCAGATCCAGAGAGCGGTCAGTCTGGGAGCTAACGTCACTCTGTTGGCGGCTAACCTCAGGCATGACAGCAAGGCTATGACGGGCAGCGGCATCTTCACCCCTAGTACTTCCATCTATCACCACGCCTTCCACCACCCTGGGGAGCCAGAGGAGGGGAAGTTGCTGGTGTTGAGGATACCTGTACTGGACAGTGACTGGCTGGCAACACAGAAGCAGGCAAAGGGGCAGGGAGAGACAGGAGGACAGGGTGAGGCAAAGGGGCAGGGAGAGACAGGAGGACAGGGTGAGGCAAAGGGGCAGGGGGAGACAGGAGGACAGGGTGAGGCAAAGGGGCAGGGAGAGCCCGGAGGACAGGGGGAGACAGGAGGAGAGGGTGAACCTCCCTCTGCCGCAGTTCCTTCCCTCTCTCCCACTCCCTCCCCCTTTCAATGCCTTTATGGCGGGTGACCTGTTCTTCTTCGCCTTGCTGCTTGATTCAGAGGGCCAGCTGACTTTGTGTGACGGTCTGCTCTGCTGCCACCTGCAATACCAACGGTCCACACAGGGTGGCAATACAGAGCTCTATGCTCTTGGGGTGTTCGCTGGCAAACACACGTTTGCGGGACGCTTCACCTTGCAGGTAGGGAGAAACATTTACATTACATGCATGCATTTCAACCAGGGTTAGGGTCAATTCCATTTAAAATTCAGGAAGTACACTGAAATGTAAATTCCAAATCTCTTCAATGCTTCTTAATGAGGAAATGTAGAATTGGAATTTTGTTTACTTTCTGAATTGAAATTGACCCCAACCCTGATTACAACTTACATTTGGAACTGGTAGGGATCCTGTGTTTATGTATACATGCAATGTTTTTTAAATTTAATTCTACAGCTGTGATCTTACATTTACATTTGAGTAATTTAGCAGATGTTCTTATCCATAGCGACTTACAGGAGCAATTAGGGTTAAGTGCCTTGCTCAAGGGCACATTGACAGATTTGTCAATAGTTGGCTCATGGCATTAATGATTAACTCCTCCCCCTCCAGGTGTGTGCGTTGGTCCGGTGCTCGGGGTCAGAGGTCAGCTCCTGTGGAAAGGGAGTGGAGGAGGCAGAGTCTAGAGTGGACTTCCGGTTGGATGGGAAGTTCGGAACGCGGTACGTTTACCCATCGTTGCTAGGTAGTGGCATGGTTGTAGATGGACCCGACCGGATCGAGAAGACCACAGATGGTCGAGTGACCATGGAACACTCAGGGATGTCTGTCGGATTGGTGACCGCATGTCTCTACGGCAGGGTGTACGACCAGGACTAGGGTGCGTGTGTGAGTGAGTCTGCGAGAGAGAAAATAAAGTAAATCAATGTTCTCCAACCTCTTTGTTCTCTAGGAGACAGAACACATCTCCTTCCTGAGCGGTAGGACGGTTGCGTGGTCCCCATGGTGTTTATACTTGTGTATTATTGTTTGTACAGATGAATGTGGTACCTTCAGGCATTTGGAAATTGCTCCCAAGGATGAACCAATTTTTTTTTATGTGATTTCTTCTGATTTTCCCATGATTTCAAGCAGAGGCACTGAGTTTGAAGGTAGGCCTTGAAATACATCCACAGGTACACCTCCGATTGACTCAAATGATGTCAATTAGCCAATCAGAAGCTTCTAAAGCTATGACATCATTTTCTGGAATTGTCCAAGCTGTTTAAAGGCACAGTCAACTTAGTGTATATAAACTTCTGACCCACTGGAAATGTGATACAGTGAATTATAAGTTAAATCTGTCTGTAAACAATTGTTGAAAAAATGACTTGTGATGCACAAAGTAGACGTCCAAACCGACTTGCCAAAACTACAGTTTGTTAACAAGGAATTTGTGGAGTGGTTGAAAAACAAGTTTTAATGACTCCAACCTAAGTGTATGTAAACTTCTGACTTCAACTGTAGTTGAATCAATCATGACCGTTCCCTATAATATAGTTGAATCCATCATGACTGTTCCCTATAATATAGTTGAATCCATCATGACCGTTCCCTATAATATAGTTGAATCCATCATGACCGTTCCCTATAATATAGTTGAATCCATCATGACTGTTCCCTATAATGTAGTTGAATCCATCATGACCGTTCCCTATAATATAGTTGAATCCATCATGACCGTTCCCTATAATATAGTTGAATCCATCATGACCGTTCCCTATAATATAGTTGAATCCATCATGACCGTTCCCTATAATATAGTTGAATCCATCATGACCGTTCCCTATAATATAGTTGAATCCATCATGACTGTTCCCTATAATATAGTTGAATCCATCATGACCGTTCCCTATAATATAGTTGAATCCATCATGACCGTTCCCTATAATATAGTTGAATCCATCATGACCGTTCCCTATAATATAGTTGAATCCATCATGACCGTTCCCTATAATGTAGTTGAATCCATCATGACCGTTCCCTATAATATAGTTGAATCCATCATGACTGTTCCCTATAATATAGTTGAATCCATCATGACCGTTCCCTATAATATAGTTTAATCCATCATGACCGTTCCCTATAATATAGTTGAATCCATCATGACCGTTCCCTATAATATAGTTGAATCCATCATGACCGTTCCCTATAATATAGTTGAATCCATCATGACCGTTCCCTATAATATAGTTGAATCCATCATGACCGTTCCCTATAATATAGTTGAATCCATCATGACCGTTCCCTATAATATAGTTGAATCCATCATGACTGTTCCCTATAATATAGTTGAATCCATCATGACTGTTCCCTATAATATAGTTGAATCCATCATGACCGTTCCCTATAATATAGTTGAATCCATCATGACCGTTACCTATAATATAGTTGAATCCATCATGACCGTTCCCTATAATATAGTTGAATCCATCATGACTGTTCCCTATAATATAGTTGAATCCATCATGACCGTTCCCTATAATATAGTTGAATCCATCATGACCGTTCCCTATAATATAGTTGAATCCATCATGACTGTTCCCTATAATATAGTTGAATCCATCATGACCGTTCCCTATAATATAGTTGAATCCATCATGACTGTTCCCTATAATATAGTTGAATCCATCATGACTGTTCCCTATAATATAGTTGAATACATCATGACCGTTCCCTATAATATAGTTGAATCCATCATGACCGTTCCCTATAATATAGTTGAATCCATCATGACTGTTCCCTATAATATAGTTGAATCCATCATGACCGTTCCCTATAATATAGTTGAATCCATCATGACCGTTCCCTATAATGTAGTTGAATCCATCATGACCGTTCCCTATAATATAGTTGAATCCATCATGACCGTTCCCTATAATATAGTTGAATACATCATGCCACCTAGTGCTCTACATGACACCCTTGGTCCTGAAGTGTGCACTACTAAAAGCATTGGCTTGGTTTAGGCACTTCCTTACAAATTGTTGAAGGAAAGTGAACAAGTGCACACAAGGAGAGATTAGGACACACCCTCTATTCCATACCTAGTGCATACATGTGCTTCATCTATTCCCACCATCATTTGGAGAATCAATCATTGTTTTATTCGTTATCAGTCATTAAGAACATTGCACCAAATGTAGTCTTAAGACTTCTCTCTCCTGGCAACATTTCACACACACTCACGTTTCCTTTCTCAGCTAGTGTAGAAACATTCAGGGTGTGAAGTTTTAAGACTGACGGTACCTTAGTGACTGAGGCCTTACTAACTCCTCTCCTGGAGGAATCGACTCTATGAATCAGACAGTAATGAATCAGACAGTAGTAACTAGTATTATAACTCTTCTGTGAGATTCAGTGACTCGATTCAGTATTGACGCCGCATTAGGTGAACAGTGATAAGTTCTGTCTCTGTTTGTCCATTATAATAAATGAAACTTAACTAGAATAAAACTAGTCTGGGTACTAGTCTGTTTAGCCATCATTCCACTCCTGTCATGCTAAACAGCTTTGGTATATGAATAAAATAATACAAGTAGTGGAATATTCACTAAACACACTGGTGCCCAGGCTAGAACAGACTGGTACCCAGGCTAGAAGAAAACCCCTAAAGGAAGAGATCTGGAGATACAGAAATTAGAGATGTAAAGTCTGTTGGTCCGTTTGGCTAGGATTGTCCCTCTGCTCTCTCCATACGTACAGCCCCAGCCCTTTCATTGTCATAGGGCAGATGTTTGGTAGCAAGAACCAATCCTAGAAGACTGGAGCTACACACCCTTGCCACCCAGTCCAGAAGACGACAGTCCTCATTTTACTTTAGTATTAAACCTCTTCTTGGGAAGGGACGAGAGGACAGAATGTAGTGGAGTGAGTGGTTCAGAGAGTGGAGTCCTAAAATCCTGCCAAAGAGGAGGTGGGATATCCAAGGTAGGCGTGTCTTCAGTAGGTCTCAGAATCAGAGTCGTTAAACTCGTTATCGTCGTCGGGGGAAACGCAGAGTAGGCGGTCCTGCCTGCAGTAGGAGGTGTGGTCAGTCCTTAGAGGGGGAGGGGACTCAAATGCTACTCCTTTTGATTGGTGATTGGAGTAGTGATTGACAGATTGAAGCGTTGCCATCGTGATACGAGGGGAAGCAGGAAGCGTTGTTATGGAGACCAGGGGAGAGGCGGGCAGCATGGAGTTAAGAATGAGAGCGAGACAGTCGGCTACATCTCTGTTAGGTGCACAGGACAGGGCTGGAGTATAACCTAGGGGGGAGAGAGAGAGAGAAAGAGGGTGTGTGTGAATGTGTGTGCAGGGCAGGCCCCCCATTAGGCAGCAGATTGACGAGGGCGTAATTTTCCAAGGTAAACTGACCAATACACACCTACAACAACATAACACCACACATAATTCTGCCCCTAAACAATGAAAACTTCCCATCCAGTGGGATATGGGCTATTAAAGGGAGTGCTGATGCAGGGCCATGATAAGCAGTACCCACTTTGCCAAAGGCAGGGGCGCAAAATATGTATCTTGCCCATGCCCATCGAGTCTCCTCATGGTGCAAGAGACGCTGCGCCAACAATGCTCTGTCAATGTCATCTAACATATCATGCAGGCTAGTCCAGCGTTTCCCAACCCTCTCCTCGGCCCCCCGGACGTTTCACATTTTTGTTTTAACCCTAAACTGGCACACCGGATTCAATTAGTCAAAGGCTTGATGATTAGTTGAATAAATTAATCAGGTTTTCCAGTTAAAAATGTGAAATGTCTGGAGTGGCCTGAAGAGAGGGTTGGGAGACCCAGTGGCCTTTTCTGGAGCCTACAGGCAGACCAAATGTATGACAATGTCATGAGAAACTTTTTAGGCCTACATATGTGTTTCCAAATCAATAGCTAATCATGATAATTAGCTATTTCAAGTTTTTAGCTCTATTCATCAATTTCTAAGCTGACCATGGCTGAGAAGAAAATAAACTGCATTTTCCAATATAATGCGATGCTTGATAAAGTTAGAACAGTTTCCTTTCGATAATAACGTTTTGTTTCTCAAAATCATTGTCACGTGGTTAATAATACAATGAATTAAAATACAAATCTAAAATTCAACTAATGCGAGATCACCAGCCTCTGCCATATGTATGGACATTGATACACCGTGAGCTATTGGCGGCTAAAGGAACTCAGATTGCTTATAGGCCAATGCAACAGTGCTGTAGGCCTATAACTTCCATTACCAACTAAGTAAAAATACATAACGCTGACAAATAAAAACATTAATAAATATCCTGGTAAAAATGCAGGTTCTTTCAATCGCATTCAACTCTCTACTCTGCCTGTCTGCCTCCCTTTCTATCGGTCATGATTTGAGCATTTGCTAGTAAAGTGCAACATTGTATAGAATCAAATCAACTGGGTCTGTCCCAAAGGGGTCACTATAGCTAACTTGCAACAACTAGCTGGGCCCTAAGAGTTTCTTGCGCCAGTGAGCTTGGGACGGACACAGCTGTTTTTGGGCAAAGGAAAAGTTCTCAGGTATTTTATGATGTTTCCACTGTATATGTGGGATCCTCCGAGCGTGACATTTTGCTCTTTCATACGGAGGCTTGGTGATTATGGAGGGGGAGAGTGTTGGACATTTTTTTTGTATATATTGGAGACCAATTTTCATGCAAATATGCTCAAATGTACGTAGGCAAAAGAAATGAGCGCATTTTCTCACCACAGAATAATTTCCATCAAATTGACTTGTTGCGGATAAAAGACTGACCGTGCACATACCTTTTGCGGTTGAATTCCCATGTACCGAATAAAACAGAAAGTTAAATGGATTTCCATCACATTTTTGACTCTACTGATGGTTTACTCACAAAGCATGTTGTGTTATGTACAGTGTGCCCACTCTGGTATTGGCACATGCGCTCTAGCCAACAGCTCACGGTCACAGTGCGGGTATATCCTACACGATGAGATTAGAACCAGTGCGGGTATATCCTACACGATGAGATTAGACACAGTGCGGGTATATCCTACATGATGAGATTAGACACAGTGCATGTATATCCTACATGATGAGATTAGACACAGTGCGGGTATATCCTACACGATGAGATTAGACACAGTGCGGGTATATCCTACACGATGAGATTAGACACAGTGCGGGTATATCCTACACGATGAGATTAGACACAGTGCGGGTATATCCTACACGATGAGATTAGACACAGTGCGGGTATATCCTACACGATGAGATTAGACACAGTGCGGGTATATCCTACACGATGAGATTAGACACAGTGCGGGTATATCCTACACGATGAGATTAGACACAGTGCGGGTATATCCTACATGATGAGATTAGACACAGTGCATGTATATCCTACATGATGAGATTAGACACAGTGCGGGTATATCCTACACGATGAGATTAGACACAGTGCGGGTATATCCTACACGATGAGATTAGACAGTGCGGGTATATCCTACACGATGAGATTAGACACAGTGCGGGTATATCCTACACGATGAGATTAGACACAGTGCGGGTATATCCTACACGATGAGATTAGACACAGTGCGGGTATATCCTACACGATAAGATTAGACACAGTGCGGGTATATCCTACACGATGAGATTAGACACAGTGCGGGTATTTCCTACACAATGAGATTAGACACAGTGCGGGTATATCCTACATGCTGAGATTAGACACAGTGCGGGTATATCCTACATGCTGAGATTATTATACACAAAAGAGCGAAATTATTTTTATTTGTCAAATGGGAGCCAAGCAATGCAAAAAAAAAAATGCATCGATGATCATGTCAACAGAATAAGACCCTTAATATTTATTGGAAAGGAGCGTCAAACTCATCACCTTGCACTTTCACCGGCCTATGTGGGAGGACCACACAGCCTGTCATCGCGTGACTCCAAGTTTACATCGATATGATGGGTTATTATAGCAATATTTGTGCCGATATTTCTCACATAATTCATTTTACCCACTCAAAAAGATCCCACCTTGTCGAGGGCATTTTGTTTTGTCGACATTTGCAAAGTTTACTGACATATTTTCTGTTTCCATCGGGCCGGTCATTTCATTTATTTTATCCAAGATGTACTTTACGGGCATAAAAAGGTTGGCTGGAAACATGATTTGTGAGTAACTATTATTGTTCACAATGGATACAAAATAAAAAGGCTTGACTTACTGTGGTGGTGATTTACAGCTGCAATGTTACTTTTTGGGCAACCACCAAATTCACATAAAGGTGAGTTATAGATCTGTCATTCTTCACTGAAAGCAAGTCTAAGAAGCGGTAGATATTTTCTGTGTGTGCTATTTCTATGCTTCCCATTCTTAAATTTAGTTTTTGCATCTAACTTTCAGTTTTCTACACCAGCTTCAAACAGCTGAAAATACTTATTTTTGGTTATGAAAAACATATTTCACAGCAGTTCAGATGGTACAATCATTCTTGTTTTGTCACAAACAGAAATTAGGCGAACTATTTGAATTTTAGCAACAAGGAAACAGCAGAGAATTTCTGCATAGTGCAGCTTTAAAGACTAAAGATCTGACATCCCCAAATGGGCACTTTCCTGCAGCAGGCCAGGTAGAATTCAGAAAACGTGGGACATCAAATAAACTGGGACAGCTTCATCTGAAGTTTATTTCTTGTTCTGAAAATCAAAACTATTGTTACTACGCCCTTGCAGAGAAATCACATTACTTCATTGGTGTGACAGAGGGTGGCAGAGCAATCTTCAAACAGGGAGCTCACCCTCAAAGCACATAGATCAGTGACATAGCCTTTTTCCCTGTTTCGATGTTAAAGCTATCAAACTGTCATAAATAATCCACTGTGTAAAAATTGTGATGTATGTGCATTCTATGTACTGGTGCATCAAAATAAAATAAGTTGCCAGTCTAATGTTTATATTTTGTACCTTTCTGAAATCCTCAAGATTTTTCCTAATCACACAAAATGGAATTATCATTGGGGTACAATTAGGACTGTCCCAGTTTATCTAACCTGCTGTCCTAGTTTATCAAATGCAAATTGAAAATATGGTTTTGGTTCAGGGTACACAAATGGGTGTGTCATGCAGTCTGTAAATATGATAAACATTTGTCATTTTTGAGTGATTAGGAAACATCTTGAGGATTTCAGAAATGCATCACGTGTTGGGCTAATATGTTGGATAGATGTTGAAACAGATTACAGGAGAGGGAAATGCAAAAAGTGTCCCACGTATTCCCAATTCCCCCTATTATGCGTGCTCAGGCATGCGCAATCATTTTTCGGGAGACAGGTGAGTACATTCTGGACAGACTCAACTATATCTTCGCTACACACCAACATTTCACATTTTTATTAAAGAAATTATATTTCAGATCCTTGTCACCAACAGCTGCAACTCAATCAGCTAGGTCTATTGCCACGCAAGCTGCCCAAATTTGCGGCCTTTCCAACTAGGCATAGGCTCTCCCGCTAGGGATTTGAAACAATACACAGCAATTTTGTTAAAGAAGCTAATGATCATCATGCTCTCTGGTGAAGTATTTCATTTATTTATGTATATACAAGTAATTATATCATTTTGGCAAATGTATAAAAATGTACTTTAGGGGAAGTTTAGCAGTAGCTGATTTTCAGGGTTTGAACAGCAAAAATGATTAGTCTTAAGTCTTTGTCAGGTATCAGGACTATAAAGCCAATGCAACTGCATGTTTTACAAATGGTAAGCTACCACAGATAGGCATTCATAAATGTGCATTGCGGGCTGACACTGAAGGCCAGGGTTCCCCAACTGACGGTCCGGGGCCGAATTTGACCCGCGGGTGATTTTATTTGGCCTCCCAAGTTTTCTGAGCATTTTTTATTTTGGAAATCTGTTCCAAAGTATAACTTTGGAAATCTGTTCCAAAGTATAACACATAAGAGAGAGATATGTGATCATTAACACATGTAAGCAAAGTGTCACCCTCCCAGCGGATTACGATGGGACGGCTGCCCGCTGCCAGGGTTTCCTGTTGCAGTTGAAGTTATACCTGGGAACCTTCCACCCAGAGGGTGTCCGCCCTTGTCTCATGCCTCTCGGGGAAAGCCCTGGAGTGGGCCAATGCCATGTGGGTGGAAGGAGATGCGGTACTGCACCACTTTGAGGAGTTCACCCATAGTATCTGGGCAGTCTTCAACCACCCGCCCGAGGGCAGATAGGCGGGTGAACGTCTTTACCACCTGCGGCAGGGGACGAGGAGCGCACAGGAGTTTGCTTTGGACTTTCAGACCCTGGCCTCCGGAGCGGGATGGAACGACAGGGCCCTGATCGGCCACTATCGCTGCAGTTTGCGCGAGGATGTCCGTCGAGAGTTGGCCTGCAGGGACACCACTCTCACCTTCGACCAGCTGGTGGATCTGTCCATTCGGCTGTGCGCCTCCTAGGCACCTGCTCGGGAGGTAAGCTACACCCCTTACCCATTCCACAGAAGCCATGGTCACACCTGTCGATCGATTTCCTGACTGATCTCCCCCATCACAGGGAAACACCACGATCCTGGTTGTTGTGGATTGTTTCTCTAAGTCCTGCCGTCTCCTCCCGCTGCCCGGCCTACGGCCCTACAGACTGCGGAGGCCTTGTATACACACATCTTCCGGCACTACGGGGTGCCTGAGGACATAGTGTCTGATCGGGGTCCCCAGTTCACTTCGAGGGTCTGGAGGGCGTTCATGGAACATCTGGGGGTCTCAGTCAGACTCACCTCAGGTTTTCACCCCGAGAGTAACGGGCAGGTGGAGAGAGTAAACCAGGATGTGGGTAGGTTTCTGAAGCCTTATTGCCAGGACCGGCCGGGGGAGTGGGCAGCGTTCGTGCCCTGGGCAGATATGACCCAGAACTCGCTCCGCCACTCCTCCACTAACCTCTCCCCCTTCCAGTGCGTACTAGGGTATTGGCCACTGAGGCTCATGCGGTGGAAGACTGGTTCCGACACGCGGAGGAAACATGGGACGCCGCCCATGTTCACCTTCAGCACGCTGTGCTGCGCCAGAAAGCCGCCGCAGACCGTCACCGCAGTGAGGCGGACTGGGTCTGGCTCTCGACCCGAAACCTGCCCCTCCGCCTACCCTGCCGGAAGCTGGGTCCGCAGTTTGTGGGGCCATTTAAAGTCATGAGGAGACTGAACGAGGTGAGTTACAGGTTACAACTTCCCCCCATTACCGTATTAACCCCTCATTCCATGCGTCTCTCCTCAGGCCGGTGGTGGCTGGCCCGCTCCAGGAGTCTGAGGTGCGGGAGGTTCCTCCTCGGTGTACTCCGTTCGTTACATACTGGATTCGAGGCATCGGGTGAGGGGCCTTCAGTACCTCGTGGACTGGGAGGGGTACGGTCCGGAGGAGAGATGCTGGGTTCCGGTGGAGGACGTGTTGGACCCTTCAACGCTGCAGGAGTTCCACCGTCTCCGTCCGGATCGCCCTGCGCCTAGCCATCCGGGTCGTCCCCGAGGCCGGTGTCGGCGCACTGCTGGAGCAGCGCATCAAGGGTGGGGTACTGTCATGACTTCTACCGAAGTCGGTTCCTCTCCTTGTTCGGGCGGTGTTCGACGTCACCGGTCTTCTAGCCATCGCCGATCCATTTTTTTATTTTACATTTGTTTTGTCTTCCCACACACCTGTGTGTTCCCTCATTACGTGTTGTGTATTTAACCCTCTGTTCCCCCCATGTCTTTGTGTGGTATTGTTTGTTTGTAAGTGCTTGTACACATGTTGACTGGTGCGTGTCGGGTTTTGTACCCAAGTTGTTATTTCTTGATGCCGTTGGTTTTGTATTAAACTGCTCCGTCTAATACTTAGTTCTGCTCTCCTGTGTCTGACTTCCCTGCCACCAGTTACGCACCCCTTACACAAGGTTTGAAATTGTGTTTAATAAAATCTGTTTTGGCTTCTTGCGGTCAATTTAGTTTACAAATAAATCGTAATTATGGGCCGTGGCTGAATCTAGTTGATGAACCCTTCTGTAGGCTATAGCCTAGGCTACCATTCTACTCTGCAGGGATAAGAGGAGGGTTGCAATTTTTGGTGTCTCGCCTTTCGCAGCATACTGGCCAGGACCGGGCCTGTGTATGCTTGCGTGTCAGTATGTGTGCTTGTAGAGTTTGAGGGTGAGTGTGTGACAGTATTATGATACTGACCGTTCTCATCCACCGCTAGAACACTGGCTCCTTTCCCCAGCAGCTCCTGAACTACTACGGTCAGACCATTCCTAGCTGCTACATGGAGGGGCCTGAGGCCGCGAGAGAGAGAGAGAGAGGAGAAAGAGGGAGAGACAGACACACACCTGCAGAGTGAAGTCATACTAGCCTAATAACATGCTAACTAATAACACTATGTTGGGTTGTGGTGTGTTCCAATTCCAAAAATCATTTGGGGTACGTACGTCTGTAGAGAAGTGTTGGTGCAGTTGATAAAGTTTCTGTCTGATATCTTCTCTAGTATCAACAACGCACTGGTCTCATGGCCCTGATGGTGAGAGAGAGAGGGTAAAACATTTAACAAACAGTCATTTGATTAACCATATATGGTGCATGTGTGAGTATTACCTTGCTACAGGCCAGGTGAAGAGCTGTGTTCTTGTTAGTATCCTGTAGTGTGAGGTCTGCCTTAGCACTGCTCACCAACACCTCTATATGAGAGAGAGAGACACCAGAATAGGTAAGGTGTGAGGGATAGGTAGTAGGGAAGGAGAGGAGAAGCATAGAGAGTGTGTACTGACCCACAGCGTTGGTCTGTCCGTTGTGCGCTGCCATCATCAGCGGCGTGGTCCGTGTGTGTGTGTCGGAGGTGTTCGCCTGAGCTCCGTGACTCAACAACAAGGACACACACTCCACGTGGTCTGAGAATGCTGCCGCATGCAGGGGAGACCTACAAAGGGTGACAGCAGTCACTGTTACACACACTACCTCACGTTCTGCGAGTCTGTGTAGGGGCGGACCTCCCAACACGCCCCCAAAAAAACTCAGTCGGGTCTCGACTTAGAGGGGCTCGTGCCCATAGGCTCTGACATCCAGGGGGCCCACAGTGATTTTATTTACTCTCACTAAGATATCATATTAACATGGTCATGGCAAAATTCATGGCAACATTTGGAAAATTGCAGGAAATTTGCTTTAAACTGCAAAAATGTCTCAACCCTATGGCAAAATGTGTAGTTTCATGAAATTAACTATAAAACTGCTACATTTTCTCTGCCCCATTGCAAAATTAGTAGAATTGCATGAAATTTGTTCAATCTTCTCTGCGCCCCATTGAAAAACAACAAGAGGGTGGGGTTCACCGACAAGAGGGGGGGGGCACTAATATGTTTTGCCCGTTAGGTACAACATTTCACTTAGGGCCCCCAAAAGACTAGGGCTGTGTATGTGTGTGTGTGTTTAATAATTTGTGTGTAATTAAAACACTACTGGACAGTTTATTAGGTACACCATCCTATTCACAAAAATGGATCGCTCCTACAGACAGTGAGTCACATGGCCTTGGCTTACTATATAAAGCAGGCAGACAGGCATCCAGTTACTGTTTGATTGAACGTTGAAATTGGGCAAAACAAGTGACTGAAGCGACTTTGAGCGTGGTATGACCGGTGCTAGGCACACCGGATCCAGTACCTCAGAAACAGCCGCCCTCCTAGGCTTTTCATGTACGACAGTGTCTATCGTTTACAGAGAAGAGTGCAACAAACAAAAAACATCCAGTCAGCGGCAGTCCTGTGGGTGAAAACAGCTTGTTGATGAGAGGTCGAAGGAAAATGGCAAGAATCGTGCAAGCTAACAGGCGGGCCACAAACTGACAAATAACAGTGCAGTTCAACAGTGGTCTGCTGAACGGCATCTCGGAACAAACAATTTGTCGATCCTTGTCACGGATGGGCTATTGCAGCAGACGACCACACTGGGTTCCACAAAAAGAAGCAAATTCAGTTGGCACACAATCACCAACACTGGACAATTGAGGACTGGAAAAACATCGCCTGGTCCGACGAATCCCGGGCCCTGTTGCGTCACGCTGATGGCAAAGTTAGGATTTGTCCATGTACCCATCTTGCCTAATACAGGCTGGTGGCGGTGGTGTAATGGTGTGGGGAATGTTTTCCTGGCACACGTTAAGTCCCTTGATACCAATAACTGAGCAAGGAAAGTTTCCGACAACTTGTAGAATCCATGCCCGAAGAAGTCAGACTGTTCTGGGGGCAAAGGTGGGTTCGAGACAGTATTAGATGGGTGTACCTAATAAACGGTCCAGTGAGTGTATATATGCGTGTAATAATGTGTCTCACCTGCCCTTGGTGTCTGTAGTGTTGACTATAGCAGAACCCAAAGAGTTGATCAACATTTCAGCGACTCCCTCGTTGTCATTCATACTGAAACAAGCAGAGAGGAAACACTTTCTTTCTCCTTCGGGGGTAGATCATCTTTAAAATTGCAAGTAGATTGAGGCTTCTATCAATGTCATTGTCTGCATCATTTCCAATCACACTTTTACACTCATTTAATATTTTATTTACATCCTGATGTAACACAAATGACACCTTTTTAGTGATCATATATTTATTTAGGTGGTCATAGACATACTAGGACCTGTGAATCTCAGCACACGAGTGACTGACTGGGTTCGAACCCTCAATACTGTGTTAGCACCCTGCGCTTAAGCCTAGGCATTAGTTGTGAGAGTTGAGGCTTACACGGCACAGTGCAGAGGGCTGAAGTGGTTTCCCTGTGTCTTCTTGAACACCTCCTGTTCCAACAACAACTCTACACACCCATCATAACCTGGAGCGAGAGAGACAGAGAAACAGTCAAAAGTATATCACCGTATTGTCTACATCTAATTCTAGTTTATCATTCATTCAGATCAGTTAACCAACATTAATCTGATGATTCTCTAACGCTGTGTGTACATGTTTACCATTGTAGCAGGCCCAGTGCAGCGGTGTGTATCCGTGGTTGTCGATAAGAAGTGTGTGAGTGTGCAAGGCATTAGCAGCCTGAAGTAGTGCTCCCAGCACCCCGGTGTGTCCGCAAGCTGCTGCCAGGTGTAGCGGAGAGCGCCCTGCCCGGTCACATACACACACACTCGCCCCACGCTGCAACAACGCCTCAACACACTCCTCATGACCCGACACCGCCTAGAGAAACAAAACAGATCATTAAAGGTGTGTGTTCTTGTGTCTGTGAGTTTGTATGTGTGGTGTGTACGGTGTACAGTGCATTCAGAAAGTATTCCGTTTTTCACTTTGTCATTATGGGGTAGTGTGTAGATTGATATGGGGAAAAAACGATTGAATCCATTTTAGAATGAGGCTGTAACATAACTAAATGTGGAAAACGTCAAGGGGTCTGAATAATTTACAAATGCACTGTATGTGTATATGGTGTGTGTGTGTGTGTTTTTGTGTTTGTGCTTGTGTGTATGGTGTATGTGAATATATAGTGTGTGTGTGTGTGTGTGTGACTGTATAGGGACTAGGGAGTTTGTGTGTCTCACCCCGCGGTGTAGTGCAGTCCTGCCCCAGTGGTCTTTAGCCTCTACGTCAGCTCCTCTACTCAGTAGAGAATATACACTCTCTGTGTGTCCGCTCAGTACCGCCAGCATCAGAGGGGTCCTACACACACAATCAATATATTTACCAATCACTCAATCAATCCATCATTGATTAATCAGGCAAATCTAAAAGTAGCTAGCTCACACAGTCAATACATTAGTCTCTCACACACACTTACTGTCCGTTGGCGTCTTGTACATCTACAGAGTTGTGTGTGTCTGTGTTGTTGATGAGGAGACGGAGACAGTCAGAGTGGCCGTTCATCGCTGCAGGAGGAGACACACTCAGGGTTAGGGAAAAAGATGGGTATGCAATGTGTGTGTGTGTGTGTAGTCATTGCGTGCCTGCTGGCTCTCATATACATATAATACCTGCAACATGTAAGGCTGTCCTCTTCAGCGTGTAATCCTTGGTGTGTGTGTGAGCTCCGTGGTGCAGTAAAAGTGACACACACTCCTGGTGGCCCCTGGAGCAGGCTAGGGAGAGCGGGGTCCGGCCCTCAGGGGTCCGAATGTCCACCTCCAACAGACCAGCAGCCAACACCTCCAACACGCCACAGTGACCATGGTACGCCTGGAGAACACACACCAATCAATACAAATCCATATATTTATCACAGTGACCATGGTACGCCTGGGGAACACAGCAATCAATACAAATCTATATATTAATCACGGTGCTTCCCAAACTTCCTTGCATTGTGCAATGCATTGTGCCCCACGTAAAGCAGCGGAGTGTGTGTGTGACTCACCGCGAGGTGAAGGGGGCTGATGAGGGCGTGGTTATCAGAGTCACTCAGGATGTCTGTACCAGATGTCTCCATCAGCTGAGAGAGAGAGAGAGAGAATGCCTTCGTTATTATTCTCTAAAAAGCTAGAACATTAGAACAAGCAGCAGAGGGTACTCCTCTCCCATGTCATCAGACCACTAATGTTGTCCAGCTACTTACCACATCTAGAGGAGTCTCCCTGGATATCTGAAAAACAAAACGACAGAATGTCAAACCCAGTCACTACTTGTAGTGGGAAGTAGGTAATGGTGTCCGGGTAGGTCATGTACGAGCAGGATGTACTAACCAGTTCAAGGCAGAGTGTGTGTCCGTATGCCGATGCATAGTGGACTGGGTTGTAGCCCTGTCTGTCTCTGATCCCTGGGTTGGCATCGCTCCTCAACAGGTACTCTACACACCTGACACACACACACACAGAGGGTCAGACAGGACAGACAAGACAGACAGGACAGACAACTACTACTACTACTACTACTACTACTAACTTTCCCTCTGTGCCAGCAGCAGCGTAGTGTAGAGGAGAACAGCCCCTTTCATCCAGCTCGTTGACTCCAGCACCAGACCCCACCAGGGCAAACACACACTGAGATTTACTGTTACAACAGGCATAGTGAAGAGGAGTCCTAGAGAGAAGAGTGTTACTGTCACAACAGGCATGGAGTCCATTTGCTTTTGTTTAAGAAATGTTTTGCAACAGAATCGACATAATGAATACACCCCTGGAGAGAAGAGGAAGAACAATACTTCATCTTCTTTACATAGAACAGAAACATTTCTTTATGCAGGCATGTACGCACACAAACACACAAAGGCTGAACGTAAAGCTGAACCACTGACCTTCCAAACCTGTCCTTTCTGTTGAAATCTGCTCCTGTATTCAACAACAGATTCAAACACTCCAGGTTCCTGATGGAGAGAGGGAGACCGAGAGAGAAAGAGAGAAAAAATGTATTGTACAGTAGAACATTGGATAGAACAACTAACTGCAGAAAGGACTTAAAAATCCAAGAGCAAAGGACAGAGAGACACGAAAAAGGGGAGGGTTTAAAGAGTTGTTGTTTCACCCTCCTGCAGCTGCAGCATGTAGACATGTCCTTCCAAAGTGGTCAGGAGTGTCTATGTGGAAGTCTGAGGAGAGCAGTTTCCTGCAGCAGTCAGAGAAGCCACTGAGTGCTGCCAGATGGAGGGGGAACATGCCATGGACGCCACGCCTGTAACAAACATCACGTCAGCGGTGCTTAGCCAGGTGTATGTCACAGTGATAGTCTCCAACTCCGTCTAGTGAATGAGTGTAGACTTAGCGGAGTTGTCTCCATGTGTGATAAGTCTGTCTGTGTGTAAACACACAGTAACAATCAAACGTTTGGACACGCCTACTCATTCAAGGGTTTTTCTTTATTTTTACTATTTTCTACATGGTATAATAATAGCGAAGACATCAAAACTATGAAATAACACATGGAATCAAGTAGTAACCAAAAAAAAGTGTTAAACAAATCAAAATATATTTTATATTTGAGATTCTTCAAAGTAGCCACCCTTTACCTTGATGACAACTTTGTCACCTGGAATGCATTTAAACTAACATTTGTGCCTTGTTAAAAGTTCATTTGTGGAATTTCTTTCCTTCTTAATGCGTTTGAGCCAATCAGTTGTGTTGTGACAAGGTAGGGGTGGTATACAGAAGCCAGCCCTATTTGGTAAAAGACCAAGTCTATATTATGGCAAGAACAGCCCAAATAAGCAAAGAGAAATGACAGTCAATCATTACGTTAAGACATGAAGGTCAGTCAATAAGGAACATTTCAAGAACTTTTGAAGTTTATTCAAGTGCAGTCGCAAAAACCATCAAGCACTATGATTTAACTGGCTATCATGGGGACCGTCTCAGGAAAGGAAGACCCATCGTTAACTGTAAGTTCATTAGAGTTACCAGCCTCAGAACGTGTAGCCCAAATAAATGCTTGAAAGAGTTCAAGTAACAGACACATCTCAACATCAACTGTTCAGAGGAGACTCTGTTGTGTGAATAAGGCCTTCATGGTTGAATTGCTGCAAAGAAATCACTACTGAAGGACACCAATAATAAGAAGAGACTTGCTTGAGCCAAGAAACATGACCAATGGACATTAGACCGGTGGAAATCTGTCCTTTGGTTTGATGAGTCCAAATTTGAGATTTTTGGTTCCAACTGCTGTGTCTTTGTGAGACGCAGAGGAGGTGAACGGATGATCTCCGCATGTGTGGTTCCCACCATGAAGCATAGAGGAGGGGATGTGATGGTGCTTTGCTGGTGACACTGTCTGTGATTTATTTAGAATTCAAGGCACACTTAATCAGCATGGTTACCACAGCATTCTGCAGCGATATGCCATCCAATCTGGTTTGCACTTAGTGGAACTATGATTTGTTTTTCAATAGGACAATGACTCAACACACCTCCAGGCGGTGTAAGGGATATTTGACCAAGAAGGAGAGTGATGGAGTGCTGCATTAGATGACCTGGCCTCCACTATCACCCAACCTCAACCCAATTGAGATGGTTTGGGATGAGTTGGACTGCAGAGTGAAGGAAAAGCAGCCAACAAGTGCTCAGTATATGTGGGAACTCCTTCAAGACTGTTGAAAAAGCATTCCAGGTGTAGCTGGTTGAGAGAATGCCAAGAGTGTGCAAAGTTGTCATCAAGGCAAAGGGTGGCTAATATATTTTTATTTGTTAAACAGTTTTTTGGTTACTACATGATTCCATATGTGTGTTTCATAGTTTTGATGTCTTCACTATTATTTTACAATGTAGAAAATAGTAAAAATAATGAAAAACCCTGGAATGAGTAGGTGTGTACAAACTTTTGACTGGTTTTGTATATATACACTACCGTTCAAATGTTTGGGGTCACAGAAATGTCCTTATTTTTGAAAGAAAAGCACATTTTTTGTAAATTGAAATAACATGAAATTGATCATAAATACAGTGTAGACATTGTTAATGTTGTAAATGACTATTGTAGCTGGTAACAGCTGATTTTTAATGGAATATCTACATAGGTGTACAGAGGCCCATTATCAGCAACCTTCACTCCTGTGTTCCAATGCCACGTTGTGTTAGCTAATCCAAGTTTTTCATCTTAAAAGGCCAATTGATCATTAGAAAACCCTTTTGCAATTATGTTAGTACAGCTAAAAACTGTTGTTCTGATTAAAGAAGCAATAAAACTGGCCTTCTTTAGACTAGTTGAGTATCTGGAGCATCAGCATTTATGGGTTCGATTACAGGCTCAAAATGGCCAGAAACAAAGACTTTCTTCTGAAACTCGTCAGTATATTCTTGTTCTGAGAAATGAAGGCTATTCCATGCGAGAAATTGCTAAGAAACTGAAGATCTCATACAACGCTGTGTACTACTCCCTACACAGAACAGCACAACCTGGCTCTAACCAGAATAGAAAGTGGGAGGCAAGTTCAGCCGTTTCCAGCTACAATAGTCATTTCCAGCATTAACAATGTCTACACTGTATTTCTCTCATCAATTCGATGTTACTTTAATAGACAAAAAAAAATAGCTTTTCTTTCAAAAACAAGGACATTTCTAAGTGACCCCAAACTTCTGTAGTGTGTATCCATCTATCGATATACAGTGCATTCGGAAAGTATACAGACCCCTTACCTTTTTACGTCACAGCGTTATTCTAAAATGGATTACATTTTTTTTTTTTATCTCAAACTACACACATAATGACAAAGCAAAAACAGGGTTTTTAGAAATGTTTGCAAATGTATTAAAAATAAAAAACAGAAATGCCTTATTTACATAAGTATTCAGACCCTTTGCTATGAGACTCAAAATTGACCTCAGGTGCATCCGGTTTCCATTGATCATACTTCAGATGTTTCTACAACTTGATTGGAGTCCACCTGCGGTAAATTCAATTGATTGATTTTGGAAAGGCATACACCTGTCTATATAAGGTCCCACAGTTGACAGTGCATTTCAGAGCTAAATCCAAGCCACGAGGTCAAAGGTATTGTCCGTAGAGCTCTGAGACAGGATTGTGTCGAGGCACAGATCTAAGGAAAGACACAAAAAAAATATCTGCAGCTTTGAAGGTCCCCAAGAACAGTGGCCTCCATCATTCTTAAATATAAGAAGTTGGGAACCACTAAGACTCTTTCTAGAGCTGGACTGAGCAATCGGGGAAGAAGGGCCTTGGTCAGGGAGGTGACCAAGAACCTGATGGTCACTCTGACAGAGCTCCAGAGTCACTCTGTGGAGATGGGAGAACCTTCCAGAAGGACAACCATCTCTGCAGCACTCCACCAATCTGGCCTTTAAAGTAGAGTGGCCAGACTGAAACCACTCCTCAGTAAAAAAAAAGGCACATGACAGCCCTCTTGGAGTTTGCCAAAAGGCTCCGAAAGGACTCGAAGACCACGAGAAACAAGATTATATGGTCTGATGAAACTAAGATTGAACTCTTTGGCCTGAATGCCAAGCGTCTAGAGGAAACCTGGCACCATCCCTACAGTGAAGCATGGTGGTGGCAGCATCATGTGTGGGATGTTTTTCAGCAGCAGGGACTGGGAGACTAGTCAGGATCAAGGGAAAGATGAACGGAGCAAAGTACAGAGAGATCCTTCATGAAAACTTGCTCCAGAGCCCTCAGGACCTCAGACTAGGGCGAAGGTTCACCTTTCAACAGGACAACGACCCTACGCACACAGCCAAGACAACGCAGGAATGGCTTCAGGACAAGTCTCTAAATGTCCTTGAGTGGCCCAGCCAGCGCCCGGACTTGAACTTGATCGAACATCTCTGGAGAGACCTGAAAATAGCTGTGCAGCGACGCTCCCCACCCAACCTGACAGAGCTTGAGAGGATCTGCAGAGAGGAATGGGAGAAACTCCCCAAATACAGGTGTGCCAAGCTTGTAGCGTCATACCCGCGAAGACTCGAGGCTGTAATCTCTGTCAAAGGTGCTTCAAAAATGCATTGAGTAAAGGTTCTGAATACTTACGTAAATGGTGATATCATTTTTGTTATTTGCTGAAATGTCTAAAAACCTGTTTTTGCATTGTGATTGTGGGGTATTGTGTGTAGATTGATGAGGGAAAAAAACTTTAATCCATTTTAGAATAAGGCTGTGCCGTAACAAAATGTGGAAAAAGTCAAGGTGTCTGAACACTTTCTGAATGCACTGTATATACACTTAACACAAATATAAACACAGCATGCAACAATTTTAATGAGTTGCTGTTCACAGAAGTAAATCAGTCAATTGAAATAAATGTATTAGGCCCTAATATATGGATTTCACACGACTGGGCAGGGGTGCAGTCATGCGTGGGTCTGGGAGGACATAGGCTCACCCACTTGGGAGCTAATTCGTTTTTCTCCCCAAAAAAGGTCTGTATTACAGACAGAAATACTCAGTTTCATCAGTTGTCCAGGTGGCTGGTCTCAAGACAATCTTGCAGGTGAAGAAGCCGGATGTGGAGTTCCTGGGCTGGCGTGGTTACACTTGGTCTGCGGTTGTGAGGCCGGTTGGATATACTGCCAAATTCTCTCAAACGACGTTGAAGCCGGCTTATGGTAGAGAAATTCACATTCAATTCTCTGGCAACAGTTCTGGTGGTTATTCCTGTAGTCAGCATGCCAATTGTACTCTCCTTCTAAACCGGAGACATCTGTGGCATTGTGTTGTGTAACAAAACTTAACATTTTAAAGTGCAGTTGTGTAATGATCATGCTGTTTAAACCTTCCTACAATTGAGGAGTAGAAAAACATTGCCTGTTCCGATGAATCCCGTTTCCTGATGAATCATGCTGACAGGCAGTGTGAGAATATGGCTTAAGTAGCCTGAGTCCATGGATCCATGTTGCCTGGTGTCAACAGTACAGGCTGGTGGTGGTGTAATGGTGGGGAATATTTTCCTGGCACACGTTAGGTCCCTTGGTCCCAACTGAGCAATGTTTGAACACCACATAGTATCTGAACATTGTTGCTGACTAGGCTCATCCTTTCATGGCTACAGGGAGGTCCGACACAATAATAGATGGGTGTACCTAATAAACTGGCCACTGAGTGTATTTGTGTGTGTCTTACTTGGCGGTGTTGGCTCCGTGTGTGAGCAGAGTGTTGATCAATAACTGGTGTCCGTAGCGAGCAGCGATGTGAAGAGGAGAGTTCCCATTCTTATCCTCACAGTCCACCTCTGCACCTGCACAGACAGACAAAGAGCAAATAGTAGGGTGTTTGAAATATTAATAGACCAATAGCAGTGTGTGTGTGGTGTTTTGGGGCGGGCCTCACCGTTTTGAATGACAGCCTGAGAACGAGAGAACCTTCCATGGACGGCTGCCATGTGGAGAGGGGTCTTCCCATCCTTACTCTGGAGTGGGGAAAGAGAGAAAGAAAGCAAGATATTTCATTCTGTTTGTCAGAAGAGTTAACTATTAGCTGTGATGTTCAGGACTGGGTGATGTTCCCTGTGTTATAAACCTCCCTATTCAGATCAGGACTGGGTGATGTTCCCTGTGTTATAAACCTCCCTATTCAGATCAGGACTGGGTGATGTTCCCTGTGTTATAAACCTTCCTATTCAGATCAGGACTGGGTGATGTTCCCTGTGCTATAAACCTTCCTATTCAGATCAGGACTGGGTGATGTTCCCTGTGTTATAAACCTTCCTATTCAGATCAGGACTGGGTGATGTTCACTGTGTTATAAACCTTCCTATTCAGATCAGGACTGGGTGATGTTCACTGTGTTATAAACCTTCCTATTCAGATCAGGACTGGGTGATGTTCCCTGTGTTATAAACCTCCCTATTCAGATCAGGACTGGGTGATGTTCCCTGTGTTATAAACCTTCTTATTCAGATCAGGACTGGGTGATGTTCCCTGTGTTATAAACCTTCCTATTCAGATCAGGACTGGGTGATGTTCCCTGTGTTATAAACCTTCCTATTCAGATCAGGACTGGGTGATGTTCCCTGTGTTATAAACCTTCCTATTCAGATCAGGACTGGGTGATGTTCCCTGTGTTATAAACCTTCCTTTTCAGATCAGGACTGGGTGATGTTCCCTGTGTTATAAACCTTCCTATTCAGATCAGGACTGGGTGATGTTCCCTGTGTTATAAACCTTCCTATTCAGATCAGGACTGGGTGATGTTCCCTGTGTTATAAACCTTCCTATTCAGATCAGGACTGGGTGATGTTCCCTGTGTTATAAACCTTCCTATTCAGATCAGGACTGGGTGATGTTCCCTGTGTTATAAACCTTCCTATTCAGATCAGGACTGGGTGATGTTCCCTGTGTTATAAACCTTCCTATTCAGATCAGGACTGGGTGATGTTCCCTGTGTTATAAACCTTCCTATTCAGATCAGGACTGGGTGATGTTCCCTGTGTTATAAACCTTCCTATTCAGATCAGGACTGGGTGATGTTCCCTGTGCTATAAACCTTCCTATTCAGATCAGGACTGGGTGATGTTCCCTGTGTTATAAACCTTCCTATTCAGATCAGGACTGGGTGATGTTCCCTGTGTTATAAACCTTCCTATTCAGATCAGGACTAAAGGTCTAAAGGTCTTATGGAAACTGTCCCTGAGCAACTTCCACCCAGAGGGGTTCAACTCTTCTCTCATCCCCCCCACCCTACCGCCCTGAGCAACTTCAACTCTTCTCTCACCCCCCCACCCTACCGCCCTGAGCAACTTCAGCTCTTCTCTCACCCCCCCCACCCTACCGCCCTGAGCAACTTCAGCTCTTCTCTCACCCCCCCCCACCCTACCGCCCTGAGCAACTTCAGCTCTTCTCTCACACCTCTCACCCCCCCACCCTAAGCAACTTCAGCTCTTCTCCCCCCCCCCCACCCTACAGCCCTGAGCAACTTCAGCTGTTCTCTCACACCCCACACCCTCCGTCCTGAGCAATTTCAGCTCTTCTCTCACACCTCCCACTCTGAGCAACTTCAGCTCTTCTCTCACCCCCCCACCCTACCGCCCTGAGCAACTTCAGCTCTTCTCTCACCACCCCCACCCTATAGCCCTGAGCAACTTCAGCTCTTCTCTCACCACCCCCACCCTATAGCCCTGAGCAACTTCAGCTGTTCTCTCACACTCCCCCCACCCTACCGTCCTGAGCAACTTCAGCTGTTCTCTCACACTCCCCCCACACTACCGTCCTGAGCAACTTCAGCTCTTCTCTCACACTCCCCCCACCCTACTGCCCTGAGCAACTTCAGCTCTTCTCTCACACTCCCCCCACCCTACCGCCCTGAGCAACTTCAGCTCTTCTCTCACACCTCCCACCCTACCGTCCTGAGCAACTTCAGCTCTTCTCTCACACCCCCCCCACCCTACCGCCCTGAGCAACTTCAGCTCTTCTCTCACACTCCCCCCACCCTATAGCCCTGAGCAACTTCAGCTGTTCTCTCACACTCCCCCCACCCTACCGTCCTGAGCAACTTCAGCTGTTCTCTCACACTCCCCCCACACTACCGTCCTGAGCAACTTCAGCTCTTCCCTCACACCTCCCACCCTACCGTCCTGAGCAACTTCAGCTCTTCTCTCACACCCCCCCACCCTACCGCCCTGAGCAACTTCAGCTCTTCTCTCACACTCCCCCCACCCTACCGCCCTGAGCAACTTCAGCTCTTCTCTCACACCCCACACCCTACCGCCCTGAGCAACTTCAGCTCTTCTCTCACACCCCACACCCTACCGCCCTGAGCAACTTCAGCTCTTCTCTCACACCCCACACCATATGTCCCACTACTACCCTGTTGGCCTAGGAGAAGTGTGTGTGTGTACCCTGATGTTGACATTAGCTCCGTTCCCAAGCAGTAGTTCCAGACACAGCGCCCCCTGGCGGGAACAGGCTGAGAAGTGCAGCGCAGACAGACCCCTCTCATTCACCTGTTAGAGAGAGATAAAGTTACAATGTACACACCAACACACGCACACCAACACACACACACACACAGATGTGTACCTGGTTGATGGAGGCTCCAGCCTCTATGAGTTCGTTGACCACCACATCCTGGCCATTATAACTGGCCATATGGAGGGCAGAGTTACCATAAATATTACCCTGGTTTATCTAGAGAGATGGAGGGAGAAGGCGGGGAGAGAGAGAGGGAGGGCGGGGAGAGAGAGAGGGAGGGCGGGGAGAGAGAGGGAGCGGGGAGAGAAGGAGCGGGAGAGAGAGAGGGAGCGGGAGAGAGAGAGGGAGCGGGAGAGAGAGAGGGAGCGGGAGAGAGAGAGAGGGAGCGGGAGAGAGAGAGAGGGAGCGGGGAGAGAGGGAGCGGGAAGAGAAGGAGCGGGAAGAGAAGGAGCGGGAGAGGGGAGAGAGAGGGGGAGCGGGGAGAGAGAGGGGGAGCGGGAGAGAGAGGGGGAGCGGGGAGAGAAGGAGCGGGAGAGAGAGGGGGAGCGAAGGAGCGGGAGAGAGGGGGAGCGGGGAGAGGGGGAGCGGTGAGAGGGGGAGCGGGGAGAGGGGGAGCGGGGAGAGAGGGAGCAGGGAGAGAGGGAGCGGGAGAGAGAGGGGGAGCGGGGAGAGAGGGAGCGGGAGAGAGAGGGGGAGCGGGGAGAGAGGGAGCGGGAGAGAGAGGGGGAGCGGGGAGAGAAGGAGCGGGAGAGAGAGGGGGAGCGGGGAGAGAGAGGGGGAGCGGGGAGAGAAGGAGCGGGAGAGAGAGGGGGAGCGGGGAGAGAAGGAGCGGGAGAGAGAGGGGGAGCGGGGAGAGAGGGAGCGGGAGAGAGAGGAGGAGCGGGGAGAGAAGGAGCGGGAGAGAGAGGGGGAGCGGGGAGAGAGGGAGCGGGAGAGAGAGGGGGAGCAGGGAGAGAAGGAGCGGGGAGAGAAGGAGCGGGGGAGAGAAGGAGCGGGGAGAGAAGGAGCGGGAGAGAGAGGGGGAGCGGGGAGAGAAGGAGCGGGAGAGAGAGGGGGAGCGGGAGAGAGAGGGGGAGCGGGGAGAGGGGGATTGGGAGAGAGAGAGGGAGCGGGAGAGAGAGAGGGAGCGGGAGAGAGAGAGGGAGCGGGAGAGAGAGGGAGCGGGGAGAGAGAGAGCAGGAGAGAGAGGGGGAGCGGGGAGAGAGGGGGAGCGGGGAGAGAGGGAGTGGGAGAGAGAGAGGGAGCGGGAGAGAGAGAGGGAGCGGGGAGAGAGGGAGCGGGGAGAGAGGGAGCGGGAGAGAGAGGGGGAGCGGGGAGAGGGGGAGTGCAAGGACAGAGAGACAGAGCGGGGAGAGAGCGAGAGAGACAGAGCGGGGAGAGAGAGCGGAGAGAGAGCAGGTGTGCGGGGAGAGACAGAGCGGGCGGGCGGGAGAGAGAGCGAGGGCGGGGAGAGAGAGCGAGAGCGGGGAGAGAGAGCGAGAGCGGGGAGAGAGAGCGAGAGCGGGGAGAGAGAGCGGGGAGCGGGGAGAGGGGGATTGGGAGAGAGAGAGGGAGCGGGAGAGAGAGAGGGAGCGGGAGAGAGAGAGGGAGCGGGAGAGAGAGAGGGAGCGGGAGAGAGAGGGAGCGGGGAGAGAGGGAGTGGGAGAGAGAGAGGGAGCGGGAGAGAGAGAGGGAGCGGGGAGAGAGGGAGCGGGAGAGAGAGGGGGAGCGGGGAGAGGGGGAGTGCAAGGACAGAGAGACAGAGCGGGGAGAGAGCGAGAGAGACAGAGCGGGGAGAGAGAGCGGAGAGAGAGCAGGTGTGCGGGGAGAGACAGAGCGGGCGGGCGGGAGAGAGAGCGAGGGCGGGGAGAGAGAGCGAGAGCGGGGAGAGAGAGCGAGAGCGGGGAGAGAGAGCGAGAGCGGGGAGAGAGAGCGAGAGCGGGGAGAGAGAGCGAGAGCGGGGAGAGAGAGCGAGAGCGGGGAGAGAGAGCGAGAGCGGGGAGAGAGAGCGAGAGCGGGGAGAGAGAGCGAGGGCGGGGAGAGAGAGCGAGGGCGGGGAGAGAGAGCGAGGGCGGGGAGAGAGAGCGAGAGCGGGGAGAGAGAGCGAGAGCGGGGAGAGAGAGCGAGGGCGGAGAGCGAGAGCGGGGAGAGAGAGCGAGAGCGGGGAGAGAGAGCGAGAGCGGGGAGAGAGAGCGAGGGCGGAGAGAGAGAGCGAGGGCGGAGAGAGAGAGAGCGAGAGCGGGGAGAGAGAGCGAGAGCGGGGAGAGAGAGCGAGAGCGGGGAGAGAGAGCGAGAGCGGGGAGAGAGAGCGAGAGCGGGGAGAGAGAGCGAGAGCGGGGAGAGAGAGCGAGAGCGGGGAGAGAGAGCGAGGGCGGAGAGAGAGAGCGAGGGCGGAGAGCGAGGGCGGAGGGAGAGAGCGAAGGCGGGGGGAGAGAGCGAAGGCGGGGGGAGAGGGAGAGAGAGAGAAACAGTTAGTTTGTGTATCTCAATAGACTTCTTTCTTTGCTATTAGGAGAGGATGAAATCAAATGATGTGTGTGTACCTGTACCCCCAGCAGGTATTGAATGATGTGTGTGTACCTGTACCCCCAGCCCCAGCAGGTATTGGACAGTGGTAGTCATCCCACTAGAGGCAGCGGCATGTAGAGGAGTATAAGAGTTCTTATCTTTACAGTCCATCTCTGCTCCACTAGACACCAACAACCTCACCACCTCCATATGACCTGGAGGGAGGGAGATGTAGAGAGAGAGGAAGGGAGGAGGAAATGGAGGGAGAGAGGGGAGAAAGAGAGCGGGTAAGAGTACATTTTGTTAGCATACCATTTCATACCATTTTGTTAGCATACCATTTTGTTTCTAGAAAACATCTAATCATCAAATCAAAATGTATTGATACAAGCGTTTTGACATTCTAATCCCTCTATAGTGTATAGCTCTGAGTGGGGGTGTCTTACCCATGTAGGCAGCCCAGTGGATGGCTCGCCTGTCTTTCTTATCAAAGGCGTCGATGTTAGCTCCTCTGGAGAGAAGCAGCTTCACCATCTGACACACACACACACACACACACACACACACACACACAGTGAAGTCATACTAGCCTCATGAAATGGCAACTAATACCTCTGTGAATGTGTGTGTGTTACCTCCAGGTGTCCGCTGAAGGCAGCATGGTGCAGGGCTGTGCGTCCACCCCGGTCCGACACATTGACGTTGCTAAGCAATGGGACGAGGGCCTCTGCAACACGGATAGCCTTGTTGTTGGCAGCAACATGGAGAGGAGTCTGCCAGTTCTTATCCCGCGCGTTCACATCAGCACTGTGTTTTATCAACATACACACTGCATCCTACACACACACACACACAAAGAAAGAGCATTGACATAATCACTGTTTCAACAAGACTGATGCAGCATGAGAAAGAGCATTGATGAAGGTGTGTGTGTGGTGTGGGTGACAGTCTGTTACCTCGCTGCAGGAGGCAACAGCTCGGTGAAGAGGAGTTAACCACTTATTGTCTTTAGCATTTACTCTGGCTCCTAAAAAAACACAGGGAGAGAAAACGTTAAGGGTTAACTTTCCTCTGACAGAGAGTGGGTGGGGACCCACGAGTTACTAGAGGAAACCCCCATGATCCTTTGAGAGGCCCATGTGTGTAAGGGGTTAAAATAGACCATCACATCACGTGATACTGTTCCATCACAACAAATACAGGGAAACAGCCTCCACATCTCTCTCCCTATCATTTCCTCTCCACGAATGGGTGATGTCAACATTGGCTGCTGTGACCAAATTCTCATACTAAGTCTTCCAATTTAATAGGCTTTTTAGGTATCTTAGTTTTATCAGGTATAACAGGCAGACAGGTATAACAAACAGGCAGACAGGTATAACAAACAGGCAGACAGCTATAACAAACAGGCAGACAGCTATAACAAACAAACAGGCAGACAGCTATAACAAACAAACAGGCAGACAGCTATAACAAACAGGCAGACAGGTATAACAAACAAACAGGCAGACAGGTATAACAAACAAACAGGCAGACAGGTATAATAAACAAACAGGCAGACAGGTATAATAAACAAACAGGCAGACAGGTATAATAAACAAACAGGCAGACAGGTATAACAAACAAACAGGCAGACAGGTATAACAAACAAACAGGCAGACAGGTATAACAAACAAACAGGCAGACAGGTATAACAAACAAACAGGCAGACAGGTATAATAAACAAACAGGCAGACAGGTATAACAAACAAACAGGCAGACAGGTATAATAAACAAACAGGCAGACAGGTATAACAAACAAACAGGCAGACAGGTATAACAAACAAACAGGCAGACAGGTATAACAAACAAACAGGCAGACAGGTATAACAAACAAACAGGCAGACAGGTATAACAAACAAACAGGCAGACAGGTATAACAAACAAACAGGCAGACAGGTATAACAAACAAACAGGCAGACAGGTATAACAAACAGGCAGACAGGTATAACAAGCAGACAGGTATAACAAACAGGCAGACAGGTATAACAAACAAACAGGCAGACAGGTATAACAAACAAACAGGCAGACAGGTATAACAAACAGGCAGACAGGTATAACAAACAAACAGGCAGACAGGTATAACAAACAGGCAGACAGGTATAACAAACAAACAGGCAGACAGGTATAACAAACAAAAAGACTGGATCATCATCCAAATGCTCTCTAGCAAACTTCAGACGGGCCTGGACATGTACTGGCTTAAGCAGGGGGACACGTCTGGCACTGCAGGATTTGAGTCCCTGGCGGCGTAGTGTGTTACTGATGGTAGGCTTTGTTACTTTGGTCCCAGCTCTCTGCAGGTCATTCACTAGATCCCCCCGTGTGGTTCTGGGATTTTTGCTCACCGTTCTTGTGATCATTTTGACCCCATGGGGTGTGATCTTGCGTGGAGCCCCAGATCGAGGGAGATTATCAGTGGTCTTGTATGTCTTCCATTTCCTAATAATTGCTCCCACAGTTGATTTCTTCAAACCAAGCTGCTTACCTATTGCAGATTCAGTCTTCCCAGCCTGGTGCAGGTCTACAATCATTTAAAAAATTCTACAATGTGATTTTCTGGATTTTTTTTCTCATTTTGTCTGTCATAGTTGAAGTGTACCTATGATGAAAATTACAGGCCTCTCATCTTTTTAAGTGGGAGAACTTGCACAATTGGTGGCTAAATACTTTTTTGCCCCACTGTATAACAGGCAGACAGGTACAGTATAACAGGCAGACAGATACAGTATAACAGGCAGACAGGTACAGTATAACAGGTACAGTATAACAGGCAGGCAGGTACAGTATAACAGGCAGACAGGTACAGTGTAACAGGCAGACAGGTATAACAGGTACAGTATAACAGGTACAGTATAACAGGCTGACAGGTACAGTATAACAGGCAGACAGATACAGTATAACAGGTACAGTATAACAGGCAGACAGGTACAGTATAACAGGCAGACAGGTACGGTATAACAGGCAGACAGGTACAGTATAACAGGTACAGTATAACAGGTACAGTATAACAGGCAGACAGGTACAGTATAACAGGCAGACAGGTACAGTATAACAGGCAGACAGGTACAGTATAACAGGCAGACAGGTACAGGTATAACAGGCAGACAGGTACAGGTATAACAGGCACAGGTACAGGTATAACAGGCAGACAGGTACACTATAACAGGCAGACAGGTACAGGTATAACAGGCAGACAGGTACAGGTATAACAGGCAGACAGGTACACTATAACAGGCAGACAGGTACAGGTATAACAGGCAGACAGGTACAGTATAACAGGCAGACAGGTACAGTATAACAGGAAGACAGGTACAGGTATAACAGGCAGACAGGTACAGGTATAACAGGCACAGGTACAGTATAACAGGCAGGCAGGTACAGTATAACAGGCAGACAGGCACAGGTACAGTATAACAGGTACAGTATAACAGGCAGACAGGTACAGTATAACAGGCAGACAGGTACAGTATAACAGGCAGACAGGTACAGGTATAACAGGCACAGGTACAGGTATAACAGGCACAGGTACACTATAACAGGCAGGCAGGTACAGTATAACAGGCAGACAGGCACAGGTACAGTATAACAGGTACAGTATAACAGGCAGACAGGTACAGTATAACAGGCAGACAGGTACAGTATAACAGGCAGACAGGTACAGGTATAACAGGCACAGGTACAGGTATAACAGGCAGACAGGTACACTATAACAGGCAGACAGGTACAGGTATAACAGGCAGACAGGTAAGATGTGTACCTGAGAGGATGAGGAGTTCGATGATGTCAGCGTCTCCTAGGTAGGCTGCAGCGTGGAGCGGGGTCCTTTTCTCACTGTCCTGGTAGAGACCAGAGCAGAAAGAAATGTCACACATTCAACTTTTATGTTCATTTTAGAAGGGAGGTACAGTATGTAAAACATATCATTTCAAACTAGCTTCAATGTTCATAATAAACTTGAACACACACACACAGCTTCTCACTATGCTGCCAGTAGACAAGAGGGAGCACAACTATGTCCCACACAACAGCGCAGCCAGCCAAGTGTGACGGGTAAGCTTCCTGAATCACAACCAAGTGGATGTCTTGACTTCCCCGCTCTCCCTGTTCCCCGCTCTCCCTGTTCCCCGCTCTCCTCATTTTCAGGAGTCTGGTAGACACTGCAGGGTAGCTGGGAGGGGGTCAACTACTACTGTACTTGGCAGGGATCTCACTAGAAGCCAGACTAATGACAGCATCACTCCTCCACTCCTCTTACCCAAAATCTTTGGGCTGCTTTCCCAGACACAGATTAAGCCTAGTCCTGGACAAAAACATCTAGCTCAATGGAGTCTCCATTGACATTTCTTTATTATCCAGGACAAGGTTTAATTGGTAAAATGGGAAACCGCCCAACGATGTCACAATCAACTGTTTAAGAGAGCATCTTCATTTTCACCTGCAATTAACTCAGAAAGGAAAGGTTAACAAGTGTGTTAGATTGTTGTGGTCTCTCGAGCTGTGGCCAATCATTGGTCAGTGTGTGTAGTTTTGGCCAGTCTTCTGTCAGCCTACCAGGGAGCAAGGTAATAAAGGCAGGATGACAGGATGATGGAGGGATTTCTCTCCTCCCTCTGCTCTCCCTGGGGGGTGGCCTATCGACCAGTGGTCCTGTGTGTGTGTGTGTGTGTGTGTGTGACCGATGTGTGACTACAAGAGTACCTCTGTCGCTCTCCCTCTTCATTTCTGTAATGAGGATGTTTTACCGTCTGTCTGACCATACAAAGCAGGTCCTCTCTGTAGAACTAACTAACCACGCTAGTCAATCTGGATGGATGGAACAATCAATTCCAGCTCTCTCTCCCTCCCTTCCATGCCCTCCCCCTCTTCCTCGTTCTCTACATCTCTATCCCTTGCCCATTCCTCTCTCTAACCCCTCCAGTCTAACTCCCTCCCTCCCTCTCTCTTTCTCTGCTTCCCTCCATCTCTTGTTCTCTCCATGCAGCAGAGGGCAATCAGGGGAGTAACGTAGGTCGTAAACAAAGTCACATGACGGAGAGGGAGGCCTGTAATAGGTCAGACTGAAAACTGCTGACTCAAACAGACCAAAATGTCTCTGATGACCCCAGCAATATAGAGACGGGGGGGAGTAGATAAAGAGGGGGTGGGGAGAGAGAGAAAAGACGTCAGGGAGAGAGGGAGAGAATGTGGGCGGGGGTGAGAGGGAGGGATGACGGGGGAGTGAGAGGGAAAGAGAGAGGGCTGAACAGAGAGGGAGTTGAAAAGAAGGAACTAACCTACCCTTACCTGATTGATTGGCTGAAAGACTATGGCCTCTCAACATTAATTTAGTAAGAGACCGAGAGTACAGACACATTGGCTATTCTTCAATTTTCTAAAAAGTCTGTCCTCTCTTCCTGTCCTTCAATGCACTGATCTGAAAGAACTGACCAGGAAAGCCAGCCTAATGATGAGAACTGACCAGGAAAGCCAGCCTAATGATGAGAACTGACCAGGAAAGCCAGCCTAATGATGAGAACTGACCAGGAAAGCCAGCCTAATGATGAGAACTGACCAGGAAAGCCAGCCTAATGATGTGAACTGACCAGGAAAGCCAGCCTAATGATGAGAACTGACCAGGAAAGCCAGCCTAATGATGAGAACTGACCAGGAAAGCCAGCCTAATGATGAGAACTGACCAGGAAAGCCAGCCTAATGATGAGAACTGACCAGGAAAGCCAGCCTAATGATGAGAACTGACCAGGAAAGCCAGCCTAATGATGAGAACTGACCAGGAAAGCCAGCCTAATGATGAGAACTGACCAGGAAAGCCAGCCTAATGATGAGAACTGACCAGGAAAGCCAGCCTAATGATGAGAACTGACCAGGAAAGCCAGCCTAATGATGAGAACTGACCAGGAAAGCCAGCCTAATGATGAGAACTGACCAGGAAAGCCAGCCTAATGATGAGAACTGACCAGGAAAGCCAGCCTAATGATGAGAACTGACCAGGAAAGCCAGCCTAATGATGTGAACTGACCAGGAAAGCCAGCCTAATGATGAGAACTGACCAGGAAAGCCAGCCTAATGATGAGAACTGACCAGGAAAGCCAGCCTAATGATGAGAACTGACCAGGAAAGCCAGCCTAATGATGAGAACTGACCAGGAAAGCCAGCCTAATGATGAGAACTGACCAGGAAAGCCAGCCTAATGATGTGAACTGACCAGGAAAGCCAGCCTAATGATGAGAACTGACCAGGAAAGCCAGCCTAATGATGTGAACTGACCAGGAAAGCCAGCCTAATGATGTGAACTGACCAGGAAAGCCAGCCTAATGATGAGAACTGACCAGGAAAGCCAGCCTAATGATGAGAACTGACCAGGAAAGCCAGCCTAATGATGAGAACTGACCAGGAAAGCCAGCCTAATGATGAGAACTGACCAGGAAAGCCAGCCTAATGATGAGAACTGACCAGGAAAGCCAGCCTAATGATGAGCGTCCACCTGTCAAGTCTTTGACAATCATTGCAAATGAAGTGTGAAGAGGAGATGAGGAGAGGATAGGAGATGAGGAGAGGATGGATTTGCAAGCAATTTAGAGCAAGAGATGCTTATGGACTGACTGACTCCTGTCTGTGTGTGTGTACAGTAATGTTACCTGTACGTTTACATCCTCCTTCTTGAATATGAGGGAGCGGACTTCATTAGGGTCCACACTGAAGATGGCTTTCAGCAGAGAGGGCTGTATGGGAGGACACAGAGAGAACTATCAGTCACTGTGTATGTGTGTGTGTGTGTGTGTGTGTGTGTGTGTGTGTGTGTGTGTGTGTGTGTGTGTGTGTGTGTGTGTGTGTGTGTGTGTGTGTGTAAAATAAATATATATTTTGGATTATTTAGTATTATAGCTACTATTATTATTGTTGTCGCTGTTGTTTTCATAATATTTAGGTGCATCTCTTCACCTTGGCAACATTGACTATCATTCATGCCAATGAAAGCAGATTGAATTTGAGTGAGTGAGAGAGAGAGAGACAACAAGAGCAAACAATGGAAAGAATAGATAGTGAGAAAACTGGAGAGAGAGATGGAAAGGTGCTAGATAATTTTCCTCTGAATGACTTGGCTAGATGACTAACAAGACAGAACCTGTTAACATCCTGCTTGCTAACGTTACTACAGTTTGGTTACATGCTGACAATTACGACAGGGCTTTTTCATCTAAAGGGAACCATGAGCACCAACATCTGAAGGTCATAGGAGCAAAAAGCTAAGAGTCTATATTTGAGATATTAAGGCATTAAAACATTTTCAACCATTTCCCACAGCTATAAGCGTAGGCTTTGATCTCTGGTCAAACAGTGGTTTTTGACATCTACCAGAATACGTTCTAAAAAAAAACTTTTTTTTAAGATCTGGCAACGAATATCAACAATTATATTTACGCTAAACAAAAATATAAACGCAACATGTAAAGTGTTGGTCCCATTTTTTATGAGCCGAAATAAAAGATCCCAGAAATGTTCCACACAAAAAGCTTTTTTCTCTTAAATTTGTTTACATACATGTTAGTGAGCATTTCTCCTTTTCCAAGATAATCCATCAAGACACTGATTAAACAGCATGATCATTACACCTTGTGCGGGGGACAATAAAAGGCCACACTAAAATATGTTTGGTCACACAACAAAATGCCACAGAGCGTGCAATTGGCATGCTGACTGCAGGAATGTTCACCAGAGCTGTTGCCAGAGAATTTAATGTAAATTTCTCTACCATAAGCCGCTTCTGTCGTTTTAGAGAATTTGGCAGTACGTCCAACCGGCCTCACAAACGCAGACCAGGTGTATAGCATCATGTGGGCGAGCAGTTTGTCCAACCAGCCTCACAAACGCAGACCACGTGTATGGCATCATGTGGGCGAGCAGTTCGCTGATGTCAACTTTGTGAACAGAGTGCACAAACACAAGTGCATTTGATCTTTGGCAATTTGAATGCACAGAGATACTGTGACGAGATCCATTATCGTGCCATTCAGCTGCTGAAATCACCTGTTTTAGCATGATAAAGCACAGCTACATGTTGCAAGGATCTGTACACAATTCCTGGATGCTGAAAATGTCAAGGTTTTTCCATGGCCTGCATTCTCACCCATTGAGCATTTTTGGGATGCTCTAGACTGACGTGAACGACAGCGTGTTCCAATTCCCGCCAATATCCAGCAACTTCACACAACAAATGAAGAGGAGTGGGACAACATTCCACAGGCCACAATCAACAGCCTGATCAACTCAATGTGAAGGAGATATCGCGCTGCATGAGGCAAATGCTGGTCACATTAAGGCATCAGTGACCAACCGATGCATATATGTATTCCCAGTCATATAAATCCATAGGGCCTAATGAATTTCAATTGACTGATTTCCTGATATGAAGTGTAACTCAGTCAAATCTTTGAAATTGTTGCATGTTGCATTTATATTGTTGTTCAGTATAGTTTGGGAGAAATGATTCTCCTTCTGTTTAAGAAACATTGCCTTGCACCTTTCTGTTACCAGTAACCCACATACAGCACATGGCCAAAAGCATGTGGACACGCATTCAAATTAGTGGATTCGGCTATTCCAGCCATACCTGTTGCTGACAGGGTATAAAATTGAGACCACCGCCATGCAATCTCCATAGACAAACATTGGCAGTAGAATGGCCCATAATGAAGAGCTCTGTGATTTTCAACGTGGCACCGTTGTCACCTTTCCAACAAGTCAGTTCATCAAATTTCTGCCCTGCTAGAGCTGTCCCGGTGGTCAACTGTAAGTGTTGTTATTGTGGAAACGTCTAGGAGCAACAACGGCTCAGCCGCGAAGTTGTAGGCAACACAAGCTCACAGAACGGGACCACCGAGTGCTAATGCGCGTAAAAATTGTTTGCAACACTCACTACCAAGTTCCAAACTGCCTCTGGAAGCAACGTCAGCACAATAACTGTTTGTTGGGAGCTTCATGAAATGGGTTTCCATGGCTGAGCAGCCTCACACAAGCCTGAGATCAACATGTACAATGCCGAGCATCGGATAGAGTGGTGTAAAGATCACCGCCATTGGACTCTGGAGCAGTGGAAATGTGATGAATCACGCTTCACCATCTGGCAGTCAGGCGGACTAATCTGGGTTTGGTGAATGCTACCTGCCTGACTGCATAGTGCCAACTGTAAAGTTTGATGGAGGAGGAATAATGGTCTGGGGCTGTTTTTCCATGGTTTGGGCTAGGCCCCTTAGTTCCAGTGAAGGGAAATCTTAACGCTACAGCATACAATGACATTCCAGACAATTCTTTGTGGCAACAGTTTTGGGAAAGCCCTTTCCTGTTTCAGCATGACAATGCCCCTGTGCACAAAGCGAGGTCCACACAGAAACTGTTTGTCGAGATCTGTGTAGAGGAACTTGGGTGGCATGCACACAGCCCTGACTTCAACCCCATTGAACACCTTTGGGATTAATTGGAACGCAAGATCAGTGCTCAAACTCACTAATGCTTGTGGCTGAATGGAAGCAAGTCCCTGCAGCAATGTCAGAAAAGTGGAGGCTGTTACAGCATCAAAAGGGGGACCAACTCCATATTAATGCCCATGATTTTGGAATGAGATGTTCGACGAGCAGGTGTCCATATACTTTGTTATTGTACAGTGCATTCTGAAAGTATTCAGACCCCTTTACTTTTTCCAAATTGTTACGTTACAGCCTTATTCTAATATGGATTAAATCGTTTTCCCCCCTCAACAAACCTGATAAAACAAAAACAGGTTTTTTAAAAAAATGAAATATATTTACCTAAGTATTCAGACCATTTACTCAGTGCTTTGTTGAAGCACCGTTGGCAGCGAATACAGCCTTGAGTTCTATGGGTATGACGCTACAAGCTTGGCACACCAGTACTTGGGGAGTTTATCCAATTCTTCTCTGCAGAGCCTCACAAACTCTGTCAGGTTGGATGGAGAGCATCTCTGCACAGCCATTTTCAGGTCTCTCCAGAGATGTTCGATCGAGTTCAAGTCAGGGCACTGGCTGGGCCACTCACGGACATTCAGAGACTTGTCCCGAAGCCCCTCATGAGTTGTCTTGGTTGGATGCTTAGGGTCGTTGTCCTGTTGGAAGGTGAACCCTCGCCCCAGTCTGAGGTACTGAGGGCTCTGGAGCAGGTTTTCGTCAAGGATCTCTCTGTACTTTGCTCCGTTCATCTTTCACTCGATCCTGACTAGTCTCCCAGTCCCTTCCACTGAAAAACATACCCACAGCATGTTGCTGCCACCACCATGCTTCACCGTAGGGATGGTGCCAGGTTTCCAGCAGATGTGACTCTTGGTATTTTGGTGCCCTTCCCCAGATCTGTGCTTCGACACAATCCTGTTTCAGACCTCTACGGACAGTTCCTTCCACCTCATGGCTTGGTTTTGGCTCTGAAATGCAGTCAACAGTGGGACCTTGTATAGAAAGGTGCGTTCCTTTCCAAATCATGTCCAATCAATTGAATATACCACAGGTGGACTCCAATCAAGTTGTAGAAACATCGCAAGGATGATCCATAGAAACAGGATGCACCTGGGCTCAATTTCGAGTCTCATAGCAAAGGTTCTGAATACTTACAGTTTAAGTCGGAAGTTTACATACACCTTAGCCAAATACATTTAAACTCTGTTTTTCACAATTCCTGACATTTAATCCTAGTAAAAATTCCCTGCCTTAGGTCAGTTAGGATCGCCACTTTATTTTAAAAATGGGAAAAGTCAGAATAATAGCAGAGAGAATGATTTTTATCAGCTTTTATTTCTTTCATCCCATTCCCAGTGGGTCAGAAGTTTACATATACTCAATTAGTATTTGGTAGCATTGCCTTTAAATGGTTCAACTTGGTGCAAACGTTTCAGCTAGCCTTCCACAAGCTTGGGTGAATTTTGGCCCATTCCTCCTGACAGAGCTGGTGTAACTGAGTCAGGTTTGTAGGCCTCCTTGCTCGTACACACCTTTTCAGTTCTGCCCACACATTTTCTATGGGATTGAGGTCAGGGCTTTGTGATGCCCACTCCAATACTTTGACTTTGTTGTCCTTAAGCCATTTTGCCACTACTTCAGAAGTATGCTTGTGGTCATTGTCCATTTGGAAGACCCATTTGCGACCAAGCTTTAACTTCCTGACCGATGTCTTGATAATTATTTGGATATATTGAAGTAACATCTCATCCATAATGCCATCCATTTTGTGAAGTGCACCAGTCGCTCCAGCAGCATGATGCTGCCACCCCCGTGTTTCACGGTTGGAATGGTGTTCTTCGGCTTGCAAGGCTCCCCCTTTTCCTCCAAACATAACAATGGTCATTCTAGCCAAACAGTTCTATTTTTGTTTCATCAAACCAGAGGACCTTTCTCCAAAAAGTAAAATTTTTGTCCCCATGTGCAGTTGCAAACCGTAGTCCGTTTTTTTTACTGGCAGTTTTGGAGCAGGGGCTTCTTCCTTGGTGAGCTGCATTTCAGGTTATGTCGATATAGGACTCGTTTTACTGTGGATATAGATACCTTTGTACCTGTTTCCTCCAGCAGCTTCGCATGTCCTCCACAAGACATGTGTGGAGTGGTTGGAAAACGAGTTTTAATGACTCCAACCTAAGTGTATGTAAACTTACAACTTCAACTGTATGTCAATAAGGTATTATTTATTTTAAATTTGCACACTATTGTGTGAAGATCGAAGAGGATTTTTTTTATTTTAAGTCTTATTCTAAAATGTATTAAATTAACAAAATGTGGAAAAAGTTGAGGGATCTGAATACTTCCAAATGCACTGCATCTTTAAGATATTTTCTAATTTCTCTCCCTCATGAGGTAGAATTAAAAAAAGTTCACAGAAGTAACAAGGTAGACCTACTAATTTGTTATAGTTTTGACTGATCTCAAGTTTGTTTATGAATTATTAAGTGGATAAAACTCGATATTTTGTAACAAATCACTAACGGAATTACTGCAATTGAATTGGCTACAATGGGAAAACATAGTAGTTACCAGTACAGTCCACTGGAATACTGTTATGTTCAGCTCACAACTGCCCCCCCCCCCCCCTCCTAACTGACACAACATCAACTTTTCAGAGGAGACTGCGTGAATTAGGCCTTCATGGTTGAATTGATGCAAAGAAACCACAACTAAAAGGACACCAATAAGAAGAAGAGACTTGCTTGGGCCAAGAGACACAAGCAATGGACATTAGACCGGTGGAAATCTGTCATCTGGTCTGATGAGTCCAAATTTGAGGAGATTTTTGGTTCCAACTGCAGTGGCTTTGTGAGATGCAGAGTAGGTGAACGGATAATCTCCGCATGTGTGGATCCCACCGTGAAGCACGGAGGTGGTGGTGTGATGGTGCTTTGCTGGTGACACTATCAGTGATTTATTTAGAATTCAAGGCAAAAACCACAGCATTCTGCAGCGACACGCCATTCAATCTGATTTGGGCTTAGTGGGACTAACATTTGTTTTTCAACAGGACAATGACCCCAAAAACACACCTCCAGGCTGTGTAAGGACTATTTGACCAAGAAGGAGTGGTGCATCAGATGACCTGACCTCCACTATCACCCGACCTCAACCCAATTGAGATGGTTTGGGATGAGTTGGACTGCAGAGTGAAGGAAAAGCAGCCAACAAGTGCTCAGCATGTGTGGGAACTCCTTCAAGACTGTTGGAAAAGTATTCCTCACGAAGCTGGTTGAGAGAATGCCAAGAGAATGCCAAGAGTGTGCAAAGCTGTCATCAAGGCAAAGGGTAGCTACTTTGAAGAATCTCAAATATATTTTGATTTATATGTGTTATTTCATGGTTTTGATGTCTTCACTATTATTCTACAATGTAGAAAATAGTAAAAATAAAGAAAAACCCTTAAATGAGTAGGTGTGTCTAATCTTTTGACTGGTATTCAAGCATGGCGGTGGCTTGCGGTGGCTTTCACTCATCATGCTATGGGTATGCTTCTCATAGGCAAGGACAGGGGAGTTTTTGGGATAAAAAGAAACAGAATAGAGCTAAATGCAGGCAAAATCCTAGAGAAAAACCTGGTTCAGCCTGCTTTCCAACAGACATGGAGACAAATTCACCTTTCAGCAGGACAATAAACTAAAACACAAAGCCAAATATACACTAGAGATGCTTACAAAGATGACATTTAACGTTCCTGAGTGGCCTAGTTACAGATGACTTAAAAATCGCCTTGAAAATCTATGGCAAGACTTGAAAATGGCTGTCTAGCGATGATCAACAACCAACTTGATAGCGGTTGAGCAATTTTTTTAAGAATAATGTACAAATATTGTACAATCCAGGTCTTCAAAGCTTTTAGAGACTTACAGCTGTAAATTGCTGCCAAATGTTATTCTAACATTTACTGACTCAGGGATGTGAATACTTATGTAAATTAGATATCTCTGTATTTCATTTTCAATACATTTGCAAAATGTTCTAAAAACATGTTTTCACCTTTTCATTATGAGGCATTGTGAGATTTTTTTTTATGTAATCCATTTTGAATTCAGCTTGTAACAAAAAAATATGGAATACGTCAAGTGGTATGAACACTTTCTGAAAGCACTGTATCTTTTCATTTCAATTCGGAGCAGAGTTTTTGGCAAACCTGGTCGCATAAACTGAGGGACATTACCCTAATTTTGTTACCAAATTTTGCATCTGCACAGTTCTTCCAGTAAATGTGTTTTTGTTAAATTTTCTGTGTAAATTGTTCAAAGTAGTCCTTGTTCATGGAGTTGTATGGTTTGTTAAACTTTGAAATCAATGTTTTTGGTTTGGAATACATTTTAAAGTGAACTTTTAGACAAAGCATCATTTCGGTACAGTGGAATTGCCCTACAGCAGCTTCATTCTGGGCTACAGTAGTGAGTTTGTGTGTATCAAACGGCATACTGGACCACAGTCCCCATGTTTTTCTATAAACCCCCTCAATCCATTCTGATCCTAAAACCAACTTTGCCAGTCAGCACCCCCCACTAAACCTCCCCTCTTCTCAGGTGTCTGGCATAGCAGGAGTACAGGCGGGGGGAGGGGTCAGTCAGTGTATACGGGAAGGGGGTCACTTTTATGACACTGGCAGCTGCAAAGCCCAAAAGAATTCACTCACAAACACACACGTGCCTGACACGCACTCTCTGAAAGGTCCCCCCTCCACACACACATTAGCCGTATCACTCTGTTTGCCACTTGTGTGTCTGCAACAGAAAGCCTGCCAGGCTGTGAGGGGTTAAAACACAACCTGGCCACCTGGTCTGTTAAACACCAGCTGGTCTGAGGAGAGAAGGAGTGTAAAAGAGGAACGAAGGCTTCTGTCTGAGGAGTCCTTATTGAGAGAGAGAAAGGGTGAATGAATCTCCTCCATCCATTCATCTCTCACTCCCTCCTTTTGCAGGTGTGGGAGAGCATGGTGATGCCTGATACTGACACACGGCAGGTATCACCAATGTTTAACATGGGTTTTTTTAATTCAAAGCATAGCTATCATTTTCTGGCTATAAATAACAATATAACAGTGAGACATGTTAGTATCTGTCTGTACAGGCCATTCTAATTATGACACTGACTGACTACAAGACAAGAACCAACAACACTCCTATTCTTCTCTCTTATAGGCAATTCTCCAACTTCCCATCTAAAGCTATATGGGCTAGTTAATGGAGTCCCCATTTAAATAGCTTTTTAGCCCAGGACTAGGCTTCATCTGTGTCCGAGAAATCGTTAGTGGCAGGTTCTAACCTCTTATCTAAAATTCCATACCGGATCTGCAGCCACATTGGTTGGGTCTCTTAACAAATGTAGTTCATTATGCAGAGGACTATGCAAAATGTTAAGCCTATATCAAAAAAACAAATGTAAATCTGCTACTGGCAGCCAGTATCTTCCTTATCACTACCAGTGAGGATGTTTGAAACATCATTACGCTAGCCATAACCAAACACTAGCTAAAGGCTTGGTGCATAGTTCACTATTAGCAACATGCAACCTTATATTGTGTGTGCTGTGCAGTATACACATCTGTATTGTTTTGCCGGTGCTATTTAAATTGTGCATGACAGATTCTCTCGAGGACAATAAATTATTCTATTCAAAACACTCACAAGCTAAGTGCATCTCTAACCCTGGCAAAAACGTTAGGCTAATCCACAGGCAACCAAAACAGCGGAGGTGGTCCCTCAGTCTCACCTTGTCTTCCTGAGATCTGCGACATACGGCATGATGGGACTTGCGGTCCGGAGAGGGTTTGGGGTGAAGGAGGGGAGAGGGGTGAGGAGGAGAGGGACGAGGAGGAGAGGAATGTTCATCCTCCTCCTCCTCCTCCAGCACCACGATACACACACGGCTCGCACGCTCCGACCGCATCGTTAACACACACATACAACGTACCCCCCTTATACAGACACACACATTGTACCGCTCACATACACACACGGCTCTGTAGTTCCAACTGCCCTCGTTCTCTTAATAACACACCGTACCCCCTCTCCACACACCAGCCCCCCCACTGTAACAGTGCAGCTCCTGGGGTATAATATAATCCAAGCTGAAAGCAGCTCTGTCCTCTCGATGTCCTCGACTGTTACCGAGCTACAGCAGTCTGGCAGCTCCCTCTCCCTCACGCACGCGCTCTCTCTCGCTCTCTCTCTCGACCCACAGTGGCTAGGGATTCCTCAGTATAATGGCAGCAGCGGCATGCGGCAGACTGATCTGACTGGCTAGCACACAGGAAGCTACATATACCACTGCCGCCTGTGCTGCTGTAGCCAAACACACACATACACACAGAGGCCCTATGATTAGTGAGGACAATGCTGTGAGCCGGAGCTGTGTGTATTTGTTGCTCTATTCAGAAAGCTGCTGAAACCAGCGCTTTCATCGAGAGAGAGAGAGAGAGAGAGATGAGAAAGAGAAGGGGGTGAGAGAGAGAGAAGGGGGAGGAGGCGAGAGATGGAGAGAAAAAGGGGATGGGGTGTGGTGAAAGGGGGAGGGGAGAGGGAGAGCGAGGGGACAGCTAGCAGTAGGTAGGTAGGTAGGTAGCTCAGCAGCCAGTCAGTTATCCTCCTGTTCTCAGTCCAGACAGACAAGCACTGACAAAAAGGTCACATCCTGGATCTGGTGCAGCAGTACTGGTCAACACTGTAGAAGTCTGTATTGTTCTATAGTGGTCTGCACTGGTCCTTAATGGTGTCTATGGTGGACACCTTGCTGGGGTCTATGTAACTGGTCTGTAATTATGTCCGCACTGGTCTGGTCCATAGTTTCTGTACTGCTGGTCTGTAGTGGTCTGTACTGGTTTGTACTGGTCTGTGTTTTTATTCGGGCACAAAGGCTCTGCTGTGTTCTCCATTAGGAGAAGAGAGGCTTTATCCCTCTCACAGAACTTAAAGAGAAGTGTATGCCAGTGTGTGTGTGTGTGTGTGTGTGTGTGTATGCCAGTAACCCCATTGGTGCATTGGTGGCTGAGCTTCCCCTATTCCCTCATTATAAAAACTGGAACAAACTGGCAAGACAACTAGAGCAGTGTGTGTGTCTATTGTAACTGTTTTCATATGGGAGGCAGAGCCTGAGAGCCTAGAGGAGCATTCTAGTCTAGCCACAAAACCCCATTAAATCAGTGTGTGTGCATGCATTCTCCCACTTTGCTTTGTGTGTGTGTGTGTGTTGGAAGACCTGCAATAGAGCAGATCTAAATCATATGACCAGTCTGTCTCTATGGTATAGACATCGGAGGGGCTACCAGCACCAGATTTGGGCTGTTTGCAGAAAAACAGCACCAGTTAGAAGAACCACAGAACATGTCTATTCTGGGAAACATTGTCCCATAAGGGTGTACTGACATATAGCAACATCTCACGGATGATCAAAAGAAATAGGATGCATCGGAGCCCAATTTGGATTGTCATAGCAAAGAGGTGTGAATGGGTAGGTAAAGAGATGTGTGTGAGAGAGAACAGGCATGCTTACCCTGATCTTTTCTCTAACCCTGCTCACAGGACTGTGTGTGTTTGTAATGTAATACTCATTCACACACGGATGCTCACACATACCCAAACACACCCAAGGTATTGGTATTCAGTAACATAGGAACAACCAGCTCCAGCCTCATGTGAACACATCCACACACAGTCCTGCATCAATCAATGCAATTTGGGTTTCCGCTTCTGAGGCTTGAAAACTGACAAACTTATGTTTTGGAATATGGATGGATGGGAAGTCAGAAAGGCCATGAGTTATTAGATATATTGTTCCTGCTCTGTGTTCGTAATAAAGGTCATCTGTCCACACACACACACACACACACACACACACAGGATGTTGAGCTACCAGACGCCATCTAGAGGATCTACAGTGCCTTCAAAAGTATTCATACCCCTCAACTTTTTGGGGGCCTTACAACTATTAGCCCATACAAATGCATTGAATAAAATATTCACTACATGGAACAGCAGATAGGACCCCCCCAAGGAAGTTTGTTCTGAAGTGTCTGTCCTATATCAGAGAGATACTGTATAAAAACGACCAGGAAATAAATATATACATTACCAGTCAAAAGTTGTTTCACCTACTCATTCCAGGGTTTATTCATGTTTTACTATGTTCTACACTGTAGAATAATAGTGAAGACATCAACACTATGAAATAACACATGGAATCATGTCGTAACGAAAAAGTGTTTAACAAATCTAAATATATTTTATATGTGAGATTCTTAAAAGTAGCCACCCTTTGCCTTGATGACAGCTTTGCACACTCCTGGCATTCTCTCAACCAGATTAATGAGGTAGTCACCTAGAATGCATTTCAATTTACAGGTGTGCCTTGTTAAAAGTTAATTTGTGGAATTTCTTTCCTTCTTAATGCATTTGAGCCAATCAGTTTTGTGACAAGGTAGGGTTGGTATACAGAAGACAACCCTCCTTGGTAAAAGACCAAGTCCATATTATGGCAAGAACAGCCCAAATAAGAAAAGAGAAACAACAGTCCATCATTACTTTAAGACATGAAGGTCAGTCAATTCAGAACATTTCAAGAACTTTGAAGGTTTCTTCAAGTGCAGTCGCAAAAACCATCAAGCCCTATGATGAAACTGGCTCTCATGAGGACCGCCTCAGGACATGGAAGACCCAGAGTTACCTCTGCTGCAGAAGATAAGTTTAATAGAGTTACCAGCCTCAGAAATTGCAGCCCAAATAAATGCTTCACAGAGTTCAATTAACAGACACCTCAAGATCAACTGTTCAGATGAGACCGCATGAATCAGGCCTTCAAGGTTGAATTGCTGTAAAGAAACCACAACTAAAGGACACCAATAAGAAGAGACTTGCTTGGGCAAAGAAACACAAGCAATGGACAATAACAAATTTAGGATTTTTGGTTCCAACTGCAGTGTCTTTGTAAGACGCAGAGGAGGTGAATGTACGATCTCCACATGTGTGGTTCCCATCGTGAAGCATGGAGGAGGAATTGTGATGGTGCTTTGCTGGTGACACTAGCAGTGATTTATTTAGAATTCAAGGCACACTTAACCAGTATGGCTACCACAGCATTCTGCAGCGACACGCCATCCAATCTGATATGTGCTTAGTGAGACTATCATTTGTTTTTCAACAGGACAATGACCCAACACACCTCCAGGCTGTGTAAGGGCTATTTGACAAAGAAGGAGAGTGATGGTGTGCTGCATCCTGGCCTCCACAATCACCTGACCTCAACCCAATTGAGTGGGTGTGGGACCTCAACCCAATTGAGTGGGTGTGGGACCTCAACCCAATTGAGTGGGTGTGGGATCTCAACCCAATTGAGTGGGTGTGGGATCTCAACCCAATTGAGTGGGTGTGGGATGAGTCCCAGTCTGAGGTCCTGAGGGCTCTGGAGCAGGTTCTCATCAATAATTACTCTGTGCTTTGCTCCGTTCATCTTTTCCTTGATCCTGACTAGTCTCTCAGTCCCTGCTGCTGAAAAACATCCCCAGCGCATGATGCTGTCACCACCACGCTTTACCGTAGGGATGGTGCCAGGTGTCCTCCAGAAGTGACACTTGGCATTCAGGCAGAAGAGTTCAATCTTGGTTTCATCAGACCAGAGAATCTTGTTTCTCATGGTCTGAGAGTCCTTTAGCAAACTCCAAGCGGGCTGTCACATGCCTTTTACTTAAGAGTGTCTTCTGTCTGGCTACTCTACCATAAAGGCCTTATTGGTGGAGTGCTGCAGAGATGATTGTCCTTCTGGAAGGTTCTCCCGTCTCCACAGAGGAACTCTGGAGCTCTGTCAGAGTGACCATTGGGTTCTTGGTCCACTCCCTGACCAAGGCCCTTCTCCACCGATTGCTCAATTTGGCCAGGCGGCCAGGTCTAGGAAGATTCTTGGTAGTTCCAAACTTCTTCCATTTAAGAATGATGGTGTTCTTGGGGACCTTCAATAATGGAGACATTTTTTGGTACCCTTCCCCAGATCTATGCCTCGACACAATCAGGTCTTGGAGCTCTACGTGTAATTCCTTCGACCTCATGGCTTGGTTTTTGCTGTGACATGCACTGTCAACTGTGGGATCTTATACATACTGACGTGTGTGCGCCTTTCCAAATCTTGTCCAATCAACTGAATTTACCACAGTTGGACTCCAATCAAGTTGTAGAAATATCTCAAGGACAATCAATGGAAACAGGATGCAAATGAGCACAATTTCGAGTCTCATAGCAAATGATCTAAATACTTATATATTATTTTTTTTAAATGTCAAGAAAAATGTATCCCAAAACCTGTTTTTTTTTTGTTGTCATTATGCAGTATTGTGCGTAGAGTGGTCCTCATCAATATACATTTAATCAATTTTAGAATAAGGCTGTAACGTAACCAAATGTGGAAAAAGGGAAAGGATGTGAATACTTTCCGAATGCACTAAGATCAGGATTTTTCACTTTTATTATCTTTTTGACAAGTATTTAACCCCTTGTTTTTGGCACTAAACAGTCTCAATAGATTCACTGTACTTCCATTCATTTTTTCAACTGGTACCTGGGGACCTTCAGATGAGTCTTGTGAGCATCATAGAGAAAAATATGTGAGTGATCGTGAGAGAGGGGTCATATTAGTGTGTACCCCAAACTGGTCGGACACTACAGACAAAAGTTGGCAGATCAGCTGTACCAAATTCAGACAAGTCCCAAGACGGTTGTGTGTGTGTGTGTGTGTGTGGGGGGGGGTGGGGTCTTGGAGCAAAACGGAGACGACCATTGTGTTCGTGAGAGTCTCATCTTTCAATAGAGGGGTCATAATATACTGAACAAAAATATAAACACAACATTAAACAATTTCAATGATTCATATAAGGAAATCAGTCAGTTTAAAATGCATTAGGCCCTAATCTATGGATTTCACAAGACTGGGAATACAGTAACGGATGTGAAATGGCTAGCTAGTTAGTGGTGGTGCGCGCTAAATAGCGTTTCAATCGGTGACGTCACTTGGTCCGAGACCTTGAAGTAGGGCCGCGGCTTTTGTGGAGCGATGGGTAACGGTGCTTCGTGGGTGACTGTTGTTAATGTGTGCAGAGGGTCCCTGGTTCGCGCCCGGGTATGGGCGAGGGGACGGTTTAAAGTTATACTGTTAAACATCCGTTGGTCACAGTTACCTTAAAAAAAATAAAAATAAAACCAGTTCCTGGTGTGACCTCCATTTACGTCATGCTGCGCGATACAACTGTTTATTGTGGCCTGTGGAATGTTGTCCCACTCCTCTTCAACAGCTGTGTGAAGTTGGCGGGAACTGGAACACGCAGTCGTACACGTCAATCCAAAGGATCCCAAACATGCTCAATGCGTGACATGTCAGGTGAGTATGCAGCCCATGGAATAATTGGGACATTTTCAGCTTCCATGAATTGTGTAGATATCCTTGAGACATGTTGCCGTGATGAGGATGAATGGCACGACAATAGCCCTCAGGATCTTGTCACGGTATCTGTGCATTCAAATTGCCATCGATAAAATGCAATTGTGTTCGTTTTCCATAGTTTATGCCTGCCCATACCATAACCCCACCGCCCCCGTCGGGCACTCTGTTCACAACGTTGACACAACGCCATACACGAGGCCGGTTGAACATACTGGCAACTTTATGTTGGAGGCGGCTTAAGTTCTCTGACAACAGCTCTGTTGGACATTGCTGTAGTCATCATGCTAATTGCACAATCGCTCAAAACTTGAGACATCTGTGGCATTGTGTTGTGTGACAAAACTGCACTTTTAGAGTGGCATTTTATTGTCCTCAGCACAATGTGCATCTGTGTAATGATCATGCTGTTCAATCAGCTTCTTCATATGCCATACCTGTCAGGTGGATGGATTATTTTGGCAAAGGAGAACTGCTCACTAACAGGGATGAAATACAAATTTGTGCATTTGAGAGAAATAAGCTTTTTGTGCATACGGAACATTTCTAGGATATTTTATTTCAGCTCATGAAACATGGGACCAACACTTTACATAGTGTTTGTATTTTTGTTCAGTATAGTTTGTAGGCCAAACCGTTCGGACGCTACAGACAGAAGACCGATTTTCGGGATGTCTCATGGTCTGACAAACACTGTTCTAGCTCTGACACCTTTCACCGTAGATGCCGAAGTGCGACATCTGCGGATTGAGACGCATCAGATCTCTAGCTTAAACTAATATATTTTTATGGGGATTTTCTGATTATGCTAACTCAATTTCCGCAGGGGCGCGGACATCAAATTCTAGGGGGGTTAGGTTAGATGGAGAACGGCGGTAAACAGCCATTTTCAAGTCTTTCCACAGATTTAAGTCTGGGCTTTAGCTGGGCCACTGAAGGACTTTCACATCCTTGTTCTGAAGACATTCACAGTATTGCTTTGGGTGTATGTTTCGGGGTCATTAACCTTTGGCAAAAATTTTACATTCCAGTCTCCCAGGTTGTTTGCACTCTGAAGCAGGTTCTAATCAAGGATTTGCCCCATTCATTGTTCCGTCTATCCTTACCAGTCTCCCAGTCCCTGTCGCTGAAAATAATCACAATAGCATGATGCTGCCACCACCATACTTCACGGTAGGGATGGTGTTAGACGGGTGATGAGCTGTGCCTGGTTCTCTCCAGACATTGTGTTTTTTATTCAGGCCAAAGCGTTACATTTTTATCTCATCTAACCATAGAATATTTTGCTTTATCACCAGTCTTTCACATGCCTTTCTTTGTTGCAAACTCCAGGCGTGATGTCATGTGCCTCTGTCTCAGCACTGGATTCCATCTGGCCACTCCCAGAAAGCCCAGATTGGTGAAGTGCTGTAGAGACTGTTGTTCTTCTGACAGGTTCTCCCATCTCCGCCAAGGATCTCTGTATTTCTGTCAGAGTGGTCATTGGGTTTTTGGTCATCAACTTGACTAAGGTCCTTCTTGCCCGGTTGCTCAGTTTGTTCGGACGGCAAGCTTTAGACAGAGTCTGGGTAGTTCCACTCTAGAAATAGTTTTATACCCTTCCCCAGATATATGCCTCATCACAATTGTATCTCAGAAATCTACAGACAGTTCCTTGGACTTCATGGTATAGATTCTGCTGACATGCACTGTCAACTGTGGGACCTAAATCATGTCCAAACAATTGAATTGGCCACAGGTGGACTCCAATGAAATTGTAGTGACAGCAAGGATGATAACAAAAATAATTGGATGCACCTGAGCTCAATTTGGAGTGAGGAGTGTCATAGCAAAGGGGTGTGAATACATTTCTAAAAACATGTTTTCACTTTGTCAATATGGTGTAGTGTGTGTATATGGGTGATAAAAATCTATTTCATCCAATTTGAAATCAGGCTATAACACAAAATGTGGAATAAGTCAAGGGGTATGAATACTTTCTGAAGGCACTAAGAATTCAACACAAACAGTAGAGAAATACAATATGAAAAAAATAAGGAAAAGCTTGTCAGAAATCGGCTCAATGTTATTGGAACACACTAAACAAACAAAATGGAGATGTATGGATAAATCACTTCTCAGATATTTTTGGCTCTATAACAAAGAACAAAAACATGATCATTTACAAAACTTAGAATTAGCTATTAAAGACTACCAGAACCCACTGGATTCTCCAACTACACTGAATGAACTACAGGACAAAATACAAACCCTCCAACCCAAAAAGGCCTGTGGTGTTGATGGTATCCTCAATGAAATGATCAAATATACAGACCACAAATTCCAATTTATTGGACATGATTTCCCTACGGTGAAGTATGGTGGTGGCAGCATCATGCTGTGGAGATGTTTTTCAGCGACAGGGACTGGGAGACTAGTCAGGATCGAAGGAGAGATCAACAGAGTAAAGTACAGAGAGATCCTTGATGAAAACCTGCTCCAGAGAGCTCAGGACCTCAGACTGGGGCGAAGGTTCACCTTCCAACAGGACAGCATAGCAGTGGCTTCGGGACAAGTCTCTGAATGTCCTTGAGTGGCCCAGCCAGAGCCTGAACTTAAACCCGATCGAACATCTCTGGAGAGATCTGAAAATAGCTGTGCAGCGATGCTCCCCATCCAACCTGACAGAACTTGAGAGGATCTGCAAAGAAGAATGAGAGAAAATCCCCAATTGCACGTGCCAAGCTTGTAGCGTCATACCCAAGAAGACTCGAAGCAGAGTATGATAGCTAAGGAGATGGAAAAATTCTGGCGTGTTATAAATCTTCAAACTAAGGGAAACCATGGCACCCGTGACAGAGGGAGAATCGTTCATTCATGGTTGTGAGTGTTCATGATGTCACTGCAACAACTGCCTTTAGTCTTGAAATATTTGGTTGTTTAGTACACTACTCACTCTGTTTAGCACAAGGCCTCACGTGAATCTTTAAAGAGATGGGTGGGGCTAAGGTTAAACAGGGTGTGAACAATGCTGAATAGATGTAGACAAAGAGCTCTCCAGTAGTTTTACCAAAACATTCCCAGGGCCATTTTCTCAAAAGTGGGTTTACAAGTCTATCAACTTTCAAAGCATAATTACTTTCCCATTGTTCCTCAACTGTAGTGTATGATATACCATTTTCTAGAGTCTCAACCTTTGTCCAATGTAAAAAAACACAATTTCAAATTTTGCTACATAAGACCGAATCGAGCCGATCGGTCACATTTGTAATGTTTATTTTCTTTTGAAACTTGTGAGTTTACTGTTAATTTATGATTGATACATTTACTGTACATTTGAGTCAGGGGATTGGTAATGTTCTCTAGTTGCGCCGTGATTGGCTCAGTGTTCTGTCAGTCATGGGGACATTACGTCACTGCAAAATGTACAGGTAGAGCTAGAAAATTGGAGCCCCTTGGGTGCTGCCATAGAGTTATATTAGAAGTGCCCATCCAAGAAGGCTCAAGGTCATTGGCCACAGATAAAATGACATGAAATCACGTTATATCTACCGTAGCTTTGATTGGACTGATCATGTCAACATCATACTTTCAAAATCTTAGCTACCAAGCTAGCAGTCATCATCATGAATCAAGTCGACAATCTAATGGCAAATAATTTTATGAAGATAAATTATACATAAAACTGGGAAATCTCAGACTTCAGTGAGTTCAAGACAATTGGGAGCTCTGGGGGGGAAAAAAATAACAGTCATCCAAATATGTATTCCAAGTTGGGAACTCAGGCCTCTTTCTAGAACTCCAACCTGAAGATCACTGACGTCATGATTGAACCTTGTTTATTTCCCAGAGTTCCCAGTTGTCTTGAAAGCACCATAAATCCAGAGAATGCCAAACTTTGATGACCAAATTTGCCCACGAAGGACCACCATGCCATCTTCCTGTTGAAGTGAATACAGTACATCAAGGTGAGTCAAAAATGTATTGTATGCTGCTGCAAAAATGTTTTGTGGTAAGCTGTTCATAGCCCATGTTCCTCACCCTAATAAATTGTTCCCTTTCCCCCTCACAATTTAGCCTACTGTTCTGACTTGTTGGTGCACATGTAGCCTATAGCTTGTTGTATGTAATCATTGAATATTGTAAGAGCTTTCATTGTCTGTTTATATGTCCCCTTTATTTATCCTATGGTTCTGACTTGATGTACTGGGAGAATACTGTAAGAACGGCCCATGTTCTGAATTCTGTCGCTGTACATTTCAAAAGTGCTGAACAAATAGTTATATTGACTACATTCGTCCTAGCTCATGTCTTAATTAAGCAATAAGGCCCGAGGGGGTGTGGGTATATGGGCAATATACCATGGCTAAGGGCTGTTCTTAAGCATGACGCAGCACAGAGTGCCTGGATATAGCCCTTAGCCATGGTATATTGGCAATATACCACAAACCCCCAAGGAGCCTTATTGCTATTATAAACTGGTTACCAACGCAATTACAGCATTATAAATAAATGTTTTGTCATATCAGTGGTATTCGGTCTGATATACCACAGCTTTCAGTCAATCAGCATTCAGGGCGTGAACCACCCAGTTTATAATCAAAATTACAGATTGCCTCTTATGCGCTCGTTGTCCACTTATGCCAGTCAGTAGAAACCACATTTGTTTAAGCAAGTCTATCCATAGACGGGACAGCAGTGGAGAAGCTGGAAAGTTCCTCGGGGGACATATCACCGACAAATTGAAATGGTCCATGCACACAGACAGTGTGGTGAAGAAGGCGCAACAGTGCCTCTTCAACCTCAGGAGGCTGAAAAAAATATGGCTTGTCACCAAAAACCCTCTAACTTTTACAGGTGCACAATAGAGAGCATCCTGTAGGGCTGTATCACCGCCTGGTACGGCAACTGCACTGCCCACAACCACAGGGCTCTCCAGAGGGTAGTGAGGTCTGCACAACACATAACTAGGAGCAAACTACCTGCCCGCCAGGACACCTACAACACCCAATGTCATGAGAAGGCAAAAAAGATCATCAAGGACAATATCCACTCAAACTACTGCCTGTTCACCCCGCTATCATCCAGAAGGCGAGGTCAGTACAGGTGCATCAAAGCTGGGACAGAGATTGAAAAACAGCTTCTATCTCAAGGCCATCAGATTGTTAAACAGCCATCACTAGCACAGATAGGCAGTTGCCCACCTAGACTTGATATCATTGGCCACTTTAATAAATGGAACACTAGGCACTTTAATAATACCACTTTAAGAATGTTTACATATGAGATATATACACTGCTCAAAATAATAAAGGAAACACTTAAACAACACAATGTAACTCCAAATCAATCACACTTCTGTGAAATCAAACTGTCCACTTAGGAAGCAACACTGATTGACAATACATTTCATATGCTGTTGTGCAAATGGAATAGACAACGTGGAAATGATAGGCAATTAGCAAGACACCCCCAATAAAGGAGTGGTTCTGCAGGTGGTGACCAGACCACTTCTCAGTTCCTATGCCTACTGGCTGATGTTTTGGTCACTTTGAATGCTGGCGGTGCTTTCACTCTAGTGGTAGCATGAGACAGAGTCTACAACCCACACAAGTGGCTCAGGTAGTGCAGCTCATCCAGGATGGCACATCGATGTGAGCTGTGGCAAGAAGGTTTGCTGTGTCTGTCAGCGTAGTGTCCTGAGCATGGAGGCGCTACCAGGAGAAAGGCCAGTACATGGACGTGGAGGAGGCCGTAGGAGGGCAACAACGCAGCAGCAGGACCGCTACCTCCGCCTTTGTGCAAGGAGGAGCAGGAGGAGCACTGCCAGAGCCCTGCAAAATTACCTCCAGCAGGCCACAAATGTGCATGTGTCTGCTCAAACGGTCAGAAACAGACTCCATGAGGGTAGTATGAGGGCCCGACGTCCACAGGTGGGAGTTGTGCTTACAGTCCAACACCGTGCAGGACATTTGGCATTTGCCAGAGAACACCAAGATTGGCAAATTCGCCACTGGCGCCCTGTGCTCTTCACAGATGAAAGCAGGTTCACACTGAACACGTGACATACGTGACAGAGTCTGGAGACGTCGTGGAGAACGTTCTGCTGCCTGCAACATCCTCCAGCATGACCGGTTTGGCGGTGGGTCAGTCATGGTGTGGGGTGGCATTTCTTGTGCTCGCCAGAGGTAGCCTGACTGCCATTAGGTTCCTGAGATGAGATCCTCAGACCCCTTGTGAGACCATATGCTGGTGCGGTTGGCCCTGGGTTCCTCCTAATGCAAGACAATGCTAGACCTCATGTGGCTGGAGTGTGTGAGCAGTTCCTGCAAGAGGAAGGCATTGATGCTATGGACTGGCCCCCCTGTTCCCCAGACCTTAATCCAATTGAGCACATCTGGGACATCATGTCTCGCTCCATCCACCCGTTGCACCACAGACTGTCCAGGAGTTGGCAGATGCTTTAGTACAGCTCTGGGAGGAGATCCCTCAGGAGACCATCCGCCACCTCATAAGGAGGCGTTGTAGGGAGGTCATACAGGCACGTGGAGGCAAAACACACTACTGAGCCTCATTTTGACTTGTTTTAAGGACATTACATCAAAGTTGGATCAGCCTGTAGTGTGGTTTTCCACTTTAATTTTGAGTGTGACTCCAAATCCAGACCTCCATGGGTTGATAAATTTGATTTCCATTGATGATTTTTGTGATTTTTTTGTCAGCACATTCAACTATGTAAAGAAAAAAGTATTTAATAAGAATATTTCATTCATTCAGATCTAGGATGTGTTATTTTAGTGTTCCCTTTATTTTTGAGCAGTGTATATACTATATCCTACATTATCTATTCTATACTATCTATTGCATCTTAGCCGCTCTGTCACTGCTCATCCACATATTTTATATATTCTTATCCCATTCCTTTACTAGATTGTGTGTATTAGGTTTTGTTGTGGAATTTGTTAGGTATTACCTGTTAGATAATGCTGCACTCTCAGATCTAGAAGCAGAGGCATTTCGCTACACTCGCAAAAACATCTGCTAACCATGTGTATGTGACCAATAAAATGTGATTTGAAGTGTGCTAAATCAGCTTTGTTTTTTTACAAGGCAGTAAATAAGCCTCAACGAACAGTTTGTGGGCGCCGTTTGTCACCGTTAGTGTTGTGGCTTTGCTGGCATGCATCGATATTTTTTGTTGTTGTTGAGTTTGCCCCACCAAGATTTACATGCTAAAATTGACACGGGTGTGTGTATTCCTAAAAACACATTTCAGAAGAATCAAAACACCCTAGGAACTGGAGAATAGACTAGCCTACTATAACAGACAGGGAGTGTTAAGACAAGTGTGTGTATATTGGAAGGATATTGGCAGACAGAGGGTGCATGCTCTTGTGAGTGGGCAGTACACTAAACAACTTGTAGAGTGTCAAGGACCTTTGGATACACTCACGTGCAAACACCCATTTTGGACTTTACACCTGTTGCTGACCAGCTGAGAGTTATCTGTCATGACGCCAGGTGACTTTCCATGTAGCTATGCTTTGACAAACTAATTTTCTGGCAAAAATAAGTTGGCTAAAGCAATATAACTTACATATCTACCAGGCTTTAACTTCGGCTAAATATATAGCTAGCTAGCTAATTATAAGAGTTTCGAGTCGTTTTTACTTTATGCAAACGACCCAAATGTAGGCTAACTTAGCTAAACGACAAGCGGTTTCTTTCAGTAACGTTATCTAGGATAGTTGCTAATTAGCCCACAACCTACCTGGTCTCGAATCTTTAGAACCATCGTTTTTCTTGGTTCGCCGATGTCTTAGTTTTACCGGCGTGTCTAGCTAACCGGCTGCTGAGGGTTATGGTCCGTTATAGTCCCGTTTGCATCACGCTCTCTCCTTCCAAAGACAGGCACACAAGAAACCCAACAACATAACAGCCGCGAGTAAAAAGATTATTGATTGGCTAGAGGCAAGTTCCACCCAGGAGCAATAACGATGCTGGTTAGTCAGCTGCAGATGAGCGGTGGGAATGAGGGATTCGTTTATATGTCCCGGGTTACCCAGTGTGTGGAGTTTAAACCGGGTGAAGTGATTGCATTTGTTTTGGAACCAGGCTGCCTACCTGCCTGCCTCCAGGGCGTGAGCCGGGTGCCCCGCTCTGGCCGACTGCGATGTCGACTCAAAACTACAGTGACGCAAAAAAAGCATGTGGAGTGATGCGTAGGATTCTGTGTTTTCACATGCAAAAGTGATTGGTTTTTGACAAAAACGGCTTTATCTGCCTTCCCAAGGAAAACTAGTTTGAAAATTCAAAAATGTATTTTATGGAAAAGAGATCTTGTATGTTTCTGGACAATGCACAATGATGCCCTGTTGACAACATGACCAAGCCAGATTTTGAGAAGGGCATTCCTCTCTGCTTTCGCCGATGGTGACGGGCAATTTCCCGGTTCAGGCCTGGCCAGCCCCAGCCAGCGTAATATAACTCCTTCCGTGTTTCATTGGGGAAATCCATTTAGAAAATATTTGACATAACGGACCTAGAATAAAAATGTGGGATAGGTAGGCGAAGGGGAGCAACCTTCACTGGGGATGGGAACGGGGACGACATGTCCCCCACATTATGAAATTGCATTTTTGTCTCCAACATTATGAAATTGCATTTTTGTCCCCCACAGGTTTATCATTGGAATGGGATACAAAACGAGGCAATGGTGTGCTTTAGGACCGTGCGGACCTCTCCGAGCGGGCGGATGTTTAGAGTATAACACAACTGGAGAAAAAAAACAATATATATATTTGCCCACTTCTTAAACCAAAGTTGCGCCCGTGGTCATAGGTATACTGTATGTGCATCTCTCAGATTTGACAATTGATTGAAAACTCCCACTATTAATCATTATGAAATAGATTAGTTCAACTGTAAACGTCAACTGTAGCTAGTAACTCTACACAGCAATTCTAATAACTACTTTTGAGGAGATCTTGTGAAATAAAATCCCTAGAACCTGTCAAACACTGAGGGGATTCGATTAAGCTGGGTGCCCAGGTAAACAAAGTCGGCTCAAAACAAAAGTGACGTAACTAAGTACGTGTGGAGTAATGAGTATGATTATGTGTGAGTATGTGTTTTCACATGTAAAAGTGATATTGCTTTTGATACAATACAATATTACTATACTTCCCATTCAAAACTAGTTTGAAAATTCAAACATATTTTATGGAGAAGATATGTATATTTCTAGACCATGCATTATGCTGCCTTGTTGAACACTTCCAAGCAGCACAGATTTTTGCTTGTTTTGAGAAGGGCACTCCTCCCCCACCGCTTTTGACCGGTCATGTAACGGGCCATAGACTGGTGCTCTGTGGCAAAACAAAACTACCTCATGAAGCTGGTTGCGAGAATTCCAAGAGTGTGCAAAGCTGTCATCAAGTCAAAGGGTGGCTGCTTTGAAGAATCTCACATATAAAATATATTTTGATTTGTTTAACACTTTTTTAGTTACCACATGATTCCATATTTGTTATTTCATAGTTTTGATGTTTACAGTATTATTCCACAATGTAGAAAATAGTAAAAATAAAGAAAAACCCTTGAATAAGTAAGTATGTCCAAACTTTGGACTGGTACTGCGTAATGCATCAGTAAAGTAGATACAGTCTCTTGGTCAGGGCCAGTTATAGCCTTCTGGGGGCCATAAGCGAAATTTGGTGCCCCCCCACCTCTCAGCTAAACATTTTAGTGGCCACCCTCTTGACAGTGGAGATATATTTTTTAAGTACATTTCCTTTTAAAGCACGTTTTCTGCGATTCTACACATTTTGTCATGGAGCGGAGAAAAAACGTAATTTTATAACACATTTCCTGCAGTTCTACCCATTTTGCATGTTTGCCGTTTTAAAGATGCACTATTCGAGTCGTTCGCCTAATTTCAGTTTATGTGACAAAACAAGCAAGTGTAGTGTAGAGAATCATTGTACCATCTGAACTGCTGTGAAATATATTTTCCATAACCAAAAATATTGTATTTTCAGCTGTTTGAAGCTGGTGTAGAAAACCAAAAGATGTATAAACAAAAATAGCACACATTGAACATATCTACCACTTCTTAGACTTGCTTTCAATGTGAATGACAGATCTATAACACATTTATTTCTATGTGAATTTGGTCAGGTTCACCCAAAAAGTTACACATTGTAGCTTTACAGCTAATTTCCTGCAATTCTACACATGTAAGGACTTATGCAATGTCAATATAGTATCTGAGTGAGAATGACTAACAAAATCAATGTGGGCCCCATGAAGGCCAGGTCGATATTTGATAGCTGGCTAGACTAACTACCAATCTAAAAAGTATTAGCTGACATGGCTAAATGAGTGACTGCCAGTGACTGTAATTACCAGAGAAAAACTGCTGATGCACAACCACATTTATTGTATTCTTAGTGTATTCTACTATCCTTACTCTCAATAGTAGGTTTGAGGCCCGACTGAGTTCCCTAGTGGCTGGGGGCCCTAAGTGACCTCATGTCACTTATGCCTGCTCAGGGTGGTTGATTGACATGCAGTCTGTCCCTATAATGACTGTTATTAATAGCTTGTGCTGTCACTGGATAGGCTACCTCTGACCTTTTGCCTAAAGTGTCTCCCCGACCTGGGGACATTCCTTATCAAATGTATATCAGTGAAGAATGTGGCTCAGATATGAGATACCCAAGAGCTATCGGATTAAAATCTATAGATGCAAGGACGCCACCCAGCATCGACAGAAGTCATGACATAGCACTGGCTACAAATCAGCTGCCAAGGGGAGGGTATTTTGGTGCTTTCAAGACAACTGGGAACTCTGGAAAAAAACAAGGTCAAATCATGACATCAATGATCTTCAGGTCGGAGCTCCAGAAAGATGCCTGAGTTTTCGATTTAGAATTCCGAGTTGGATGACCGTTCAAAACTATTTTCCCTAGTCGGAACAATTTTTCCCCCTTAGATCCCAGTTGTTTTGAATGCATCATTCGTGTTGTGTGTAAGTGAGAGATGCCCTACAGCTATGCTAAGCCCTGCAGCCATATTAGGCTAGACTGCTGCTAAGCTGGTGAGAGTGAATGTTTTTACAAATCTACATCTCCTAAACCGTGTTAAGCTGCTAACAGCAGCTCCTGCTAACTCTAGCTGGAGTGTGTGGTTGCAGAGAGAGGAAAAGAGTGAGGGAGAAAAGGGAGACAAAGTGGGAGGATGCAAGGGACTCTGAAGGAGAGTGAGAGATCACTGAAGAGCAACACGTGCCACACACCACACAGTGGTCAGTTAGTTATCATTTTATTATTAGTGTTATACTGATCGGAGTTCAGCGTCTCCAAAGGAATAGTTTGATAAGCATGATGCAAGAAACACCACAGAGTAGGGGTCTCCAACTCTGCTCTTGGAGAGCTACCCTCCTGTGCAGGATTTTTCTCCAGCCCTGCTCTAACACACCTGGTTCAGCTGCTCCTCATCGAGACCTTGATTGGCTAAATTGGGTGTATTTGAACAGAGCAGGGTTTAAGCAAAAGCCAGTAGTTCTCCAGGAAGAGGGTTGGCCACACCTGGTTCTAGAGTCTAAAACCCACCCCTGGCTCTAAAATCTTTAGATTTCTCTGGTTCTAGAGTCTTGAGTTCTTTTCAGTCTAAAATGACCATGACATTCTGTTTGATCTTTATCTTTTGTTAAAGAAAAATATGAAAATAGAGTTGACAGACATTTAGGCACACTATAGACACGTACTGTACACAGATATGCACACGGTTCATTCTCATAGATTCATAATGTACTAGGAGATCCCAGTTTTTCACAGCAACGTTTCATCAAAATCTACATGAGGCCGTGTTGTCTCATTGTGTTCACCCATTAGATTCTGTTCCCATTCATTTCATGATTTATACAACACAGGATCATGTTGATGTGAGGTAAACGCTATGAAAACCTGTCCCCAAGGGATTAAAAAACATCAACAGCCAAGCCATCTTGAACAGGAGGAGTGTGGAGGCTTTTAAGGTGAAGTCCTATGGGGTTCCCCTGGTCAACTCTCCAGTCCAGGGACAAATATCCACCTCCCTTTAAAAAGGTGTCACAGCTTAGAGTTAATGTCCTCACGCTGTCAATCACAGTCAAGAGCTGCTCATTGCCAGCCAATCACAGCAGACGAGGGACAGTTCCATCCAATGGCAGCAGTGGAATGAAGCTCTGTTCGGCCAATGGAAGAACTCGGGTAGTAAGTGCTCTTCAGCAGTGATTCTATTGGTTCACAGGAACACAGTATTCCTGCAATTCGATTGGTCAGATGACAAAGTCTCTCCTGTCATCGGTTCATCTAACAGGATGTCATTTTTGTTTACGCTCCAAACAGGCTCAAATTGATAATAAGCCCCTCTCCTATATTGCTAGACCAATGAGCTAGCTTTCTATCCAGAGGCTTTAGCTCGATCACTCCTCTTTCCTGCTACTGACACATCAGCACGGAAACCACAGATTCATCAGGAGTGAGAAACCCCCCCAAAAAACAGACTTATAAAACAAGTCTAAATACATATTATTTTTTAACATCGGAATGTAGGTTGTTGGGGTTAGAATACTTTTTTTCTTTGGGGAAGGGGGAGAATTCTTTCACCTTTTCTACAATTTTTCAAAACATTTTAGTTTACATTTTATACAATATACAGTTATTCAAATACACATGCATTAAAGAAAAATATTGCACAAAATGAATGACAATAAAAGTGTGATTAAGTAGGGATATCAGTGGGTTTTCTCTTTGTAACGTAGTGCTGCGAGTGTGTGTGTGTGTGTGTGTGTGTGAGTGAGAGAGCGTTACTATAGCATGGTCTCTTGGTCTGTATTAAGGCTGCTTCACTAAAGCTCACACTGGCACAGTGTCTGACTGGGGAGGGCTGCATCTTACTGCTACACACTCAAACACACAGAAACACACAAAAACCTCTGAAAGACCTAACACAGACAGACAGGACCCACAGAGTACATTCTAATAGGCATACCTGTGTATGCGTAGATACCCGACAGACAAGTCACCTCCACAGACGGCAACATTCACACAGTCTGGCCTGTTTCATTTCATTCTGGCTCTGTCCAAAATGGCACCATATTCCTAATATAAAAGTGGACTACTATTAGGATCCGTCTGTCCAAAAGCAGTGCACTAGAATGGGGTGCCATTTCAAATTTACCCAGGTCTCAGCTCTAGAGAAAGCAGGTGAGCTGTGCATTCTGGTTTCTTCTTCTTTCACATGATTAACAATAGGAAGCACAGTGAGTAGACTAGAGCTGTCTCTATCATGCCTGTCGAGACACAGACACACAAACAGCTAGGGCTTTGGTTGTCATGGCTACTGACCGGTGCATTAAAAATGGGAAATGGCCTTTAGGCCAAACCCTGCCTCCCTGTGTGAAAGGATTATGGCAGGCATGGATGTCACATTGTGTAAAAAAAAAACACAAAATAACAAAACGTGAAAAAACGCCTTGCAGAACCGGATGTGGTTGACACTGCAGGCCCATTCTCTGTCTCTATTTCCTCATCTGTCTTCTGCTGTTTAAAAGATTACAGTACAAGTCAGACCCATATATATATATATACACACACACACACACACCCGTAGAAAAAGAATCTATTCATTCTATTTCTATGTACAGGTACAGTATATACACAACATATGCCAGTCAACCTATGTGGGTCGTTCTACGAAATGAGTCCCTTTTGCATCCCTTTGATATTTTTTGTAGAAATTGTGCGGCAATATTGATTTTTAAAGCTGCAATATCTTACTTTTTGGGCGACCCAACCAAATTCACACAGAAATATGAGTTATAGATCTGTCACTCATTGAAAGCAAGTCTTAGAAGCAGTATATATGTTCTATGTGGGTTATTTCTATGCTTCACGGTCTTAAGTTTCATTTAGCAACTTTTACATTAGTTTTTTTTTGTACACCAGCGTCAAACAGCTGAAAATACAATATTTTAGGTTATCGAAAAGCTATTTCACGGCGGTTTACATGGTACAATGATTCTCTTCCCTGTACTTGCTTGTTTCGTCACAAACTGAAATTAGGCGAACTATTAGAATTTGCGCAACCAGGAAATGGCAGATCAATTTCTGCATAGTGCATCTTTAAAAGCCTGTTATATTAAATGAAGTGACCACATGGACAATTCAATACATTTGATTTTGAATATGAATAGACTTGCTAAAGTGCCACAATTCTGCATTTTGCCATGTCCCTCCGTGCACTCTCTGTGACTTCTAGGAAGATGTTAACCCCAAAATGTCTCCATGTTTTCACCATCACTGTGAAGCCTAAGTTATATTGTTGCTTTGACAATGTAATTTGTGAAGAGTATTTATTTAATGTGATTCATTCAGGTAAACCCTGTTAAATGAACTATCCTATTCTTTTTTTTTAATTCAAGTGAAAAATTGAACATTTAACAGTAAAATTATAATGTAAAAGCAGATGAGCTGGTTATACTCTTTTTTGCCATTTTGTCTTGTTTTGTGGTGGAAAACTGAGTGGGTTGAGCATAACATGTTAACCCTGTTACCCATAGATAGAAAGGCTAAAAATGTTTTAAGAATTAATTGTTTTTTGTGAAGCTGGCATTCAATTGCCCCTCCCTGTTGCACACAAGAGCCTTCCATTCCCCCGGTCACAAGGGATTTATGGCTGATTGAAGGTTAAATCGTCAACCCTGTTACGGTCAACCCTGTTACTTTATCTGGCACTTACATTTAGCATCTTTGTTTCTTCATTTTAGTCATTTAGCAGACACCCTTATCCAGAGCGACTTACAGGAACAATGATGGTTAATTGCCCTTAAAGGCACCGACAGATTTTTCACCTAGTCGGCTCGGGGATTCCAACCAGTGACCTTTCGGTTACTTGCCCAATGCTCTTAACCGATAGGCTACCTGCCGCCCAGTTATTCTTTTCTTTAACCTCTTGAGATGGGAAACTATGCTTTTTATTAGGTTGAAAATATGCTCTTCATTATATCTACATTTCTTTCCCACCAAATTACTCTAACCCAGCGTTTCCAGAACTTGGTCCTCGGGACCTTAAGGGGTGCATGTTTTGGTTTTTGCCCTAGCACTACAAAGATGATTAATAAACTCATCATCAAGCTTTGATTACTTGAAATCAGCTGTGTAGTGCTAGGGCAAAAAAACTCATTGTGAACCCAGGACCGAGTTTGGGAAACACTACCCAAAAGGGGCTCATTACATGGAACGACCCATGTATTTCTCTATACATAGCTCTGCTCTCTGGTATCAGTAACGGAGATCAGCTGCTGTGTATATCAGAGCAGCTGTCAGTCTGACCACACATCTACAATAAAATAGTTTAGTAGGAAGTAAAAAGTACAAAAATAAAATAAAACACAAATGCGGTCTCTAAACTGTGCACAGGAGGGTGTGTGTGTGAGTGAGTAGAGGAGAGGAGAGTGTGAGAGGCATGTAGGGGAGAGGAGGGAAGAGTTAAGTGCTCGGATGGCCCAAAAAGCACCTCTTGACATAGAAAGAAGGACACGCACACCTCTTCTCACCAGCACACATACACACCCTCCCCACTACTCCCCTCCTCCCTCTGTTCTCTCACGGCGTGTGAGCGAGTGTGTGTCACCAAGTACCCTGCCCAATCCCAGTCTCCTGTCACCTCTTCAGGGAGGTGCTCTTGAGTTTCTGTGTATATCTGGCCGTGCGCGGCGAACGGGAATGCAGTTTGACAAACAGCTCTGGGAACTTGTACTGAGGGAACATGGTCTCCAGGAATCCTTCTAGGAGCACGTAGACCAGCCGACGATTCATTGGTCCGTGTTGGAACATGTCAAACACACGAAGGATGCCTTTACGAGTCGTATCCGCCCCTATGATGTGCTTCAACTCATCTAGAGGAGGATAGAGTGAGAAATTATGTATTAATAGTGAACAAATGTGTTCAGTCTGTGTGTGTGTGTGCGTGCATTACCTGGCATGATTCCCAATAGGTTGGTCTTGGCGGCGACCCGTGTCCTCATGCGGATGTTCTTGTCCCGGCGGGGCGGAGACTCTGCTAGGATTCCGTTGGGCCAGTATGAATCCCTGCACAGGGACGGGACCACAGAGAGTTACCTTCTAACCAATCACACACAGCAATCTAATAGTGTGTGTGTGTGTCTCTGTGTCTGTCACCTGAACTTCTTGACGTAGTCTGCCACCTGTTCTGGAGCTGTCATGAAGTCCACATGATCAACAATCTTCCTGCAGAGACCAGAGGGGCAGACAATACAGTCAGATCTCTGTATGTGGCATTGGTGAGTGTGTGTGTGTGTGTGTGTGTGTACAGTACCTGTTGATAGTGTCTCCGTATGTGGCTCTGATGAGTTGCTGCAGAAGGTTCTTGATGTTCCTGCGAAGCCACTGGTTCCTCTCCTTCAGGTCAAACACCTCATCCATCAGCAGCAGCATCACACGCAGGGGGATGTTATCATCCACCTGGAAAACAAAGTAAACGTTATACCACTATATTGCTTTCACTAATTGAACATGTTCCAGAGGAGAGGGCCTATAAACTGGTGGGACCGTGTGCTAGTCGGGGTGTTGTACTCACGTTGTCGTCCAGCTGGGCTGAGACTCGGCAGTGCTCTGGGTCAACGTTAGACTTGGGGAGCAGTGGAGGCACCTGGACATCAGACAGTAGAGTATAGTCAGAGTATAGTCAGCGTCTGGTTGATGTATAGTCTGAGTATAATTAATACATGGTCAGTCTGGTTGGACTTAAGGTTAGAGAGTGTAGCAAGACTGTTGAACATGGACTGTTTGATGTTGCCCCAGTTTCTCAGACATGCGTCCAATGTTGGTTATATAAGGTTGTAGTATAGGTAGTAGGCCTGTGAACGTTTAAATGCTTTATTGGGATCCTTAACGAAAAGAAAAACCCTTACATAGACACAGAAACTAAACAGCATAGTGGGTCAATTTCCGTAACAACTAAGATCGTTGAAGCGCGAGGCTCAAATTCTCCGCTGTTTTGGTGCCGTGGCAACCACACTGAACAGTGTGAAGCGAATCTGTGCACATTCGCAGACACTGAGAGCCAAGTGTTGCATCTCACTCATCTCAGTATCCTAGCCTATTCATTGATGATGGGTCTTGCTTTACTGACGTTGTGAGACGTTGCAAGACAATAAATTGCGAGATACCGTTTTTGATTGGCAGATAGGCCTAGTGGACAGTTCTGACTTTCTGCCTGGTGGCCGACCTGCCTAGACTGTGCCCCTCCCCTCTCTCTCCGTTCCTCGCTAGCTCGCTATGAAAGATGCAAGTGTTTGTGTTCTCGGAAGTACGGCAACTAAGTCTCCTCTGTCCCAAAAATTCTGGAACTTGACACTCAGAAATGGGAGTCGAAACTGGGAGTCGACGTGCAAGGAGTCAATTCTTTTGGAGTCAACACCGGGAGTCGATGTGCAAGGAGTTAATTCTTTTGGAGTCGACACCGGGAGTCGATGTGCAAGGAGTCAATTCTTTTGGAGTCGACACTCCACTACTACATCGTTGTTAACATTTGGAAAAATGGTAGAGAAAGACGAGTGACAGCAGCGAAGCCCTGTAGGGCAATACTGTGAGAAGTTAAATGAGAAGGAAATGTAAACTTTGTAAGGTGGAATTGAGGGACAGTAATCGTAGTACAGCTGCAATGCTTAACCATCTGAAAGGGACACACCGCGAGACCTAAATTGTTGCTGGCATCGCGTGGAATTATGTGCATTTTCTTATTGTTTTAAACGGAAAACCAATATGATTTTTTCAGTTTAAACGTTAAGTAATGTTTTCCATTTGTCACATCCCTAATAGGTCGAGTCCTTACCTTGAACATGGACTGTTTGATGTCCTGGCCCAGTTTCTCTGACATGCGTCCCATGTTATCAGCAGCAGTGTTCATCCCTTCAGCCAGACTATCTGGCAGTCTCTTCACTGCGTTGGACACGTTACGCATCGAGCTACGCAGTGGGTTCACAAACGTATCCATCTGTTGAGACATGTGGCTCAGTTGGTAAAGAATGACGCTTGCAACGCCAGGGTTGTAGGTTCGATTCCCATGGGGGACCAGTATGAAAATGTATTCACCCACTACTGTATAAAAGCATCTGCTAAATAATGTAAATGAGACACACACAGACAAACACGCGACAGGTGAGTGTAGTGAGCGATTCCGTAGCGAAGCCACTTGAGTATGTACAGCTGGGCAACGTGAGTTTTTTTACATGTAAAAAAATATATCATTTAGCAGACACTCTTACCCAGAGCAAGAGTGTCTGCTTACAGGAGCAATTAGGGTTCAGTCCCTTGCTCAAGGACACATCGAAATAATTTTCACCTAGTCGGATCGGGGACTCGAACCAGCGACCTTTCGGTTTCTGGCCCAAAGTTCTTAACCGCTAGGCTATCTGCCTTGTGTGTGTGTGTGTGTACCTTGCGTGCGAAGTCTCCCTTGCCCTTGCTGTATTGCTTATTCTCCAGGAAGTCATAGACATAGTGAACCAGAGTAGGATAGGCCTTCATCATCTCTGGATTCAGCAGCAGCTAACACACACAGAGAGAGAAGAGAGGAATGGGCATGGCCACGTAAAACAGATATACTAAAGATATAACAACTACACACACAGAGGAGAGAAGAGAGGAATGGGCATAGCCACGTAAAACAGGTATACTAAAGATATAACAACTACACACACAGAGAGAGAAGAGAGGAATGGGCATAGCCACGTAAAACAGATATACTAAAGATATAACAACTACACACACAGAGAGAGAAGAGAGGAATGGGCATAGCCACGTAAAACAGGTATACTAAAGATATAACAACTACACACACAGAGAGAGAAGAGAGGAATGGGCATAGCCACGTAAAACAGATATACTACACACACTCCCACCTGTAGGTATGCGTTGAGATCTTTTTTCCTCTTCTCCAGGAAGTCTCTGTCCATGTTGTTGAACGTCTTCTTCCCTGGCAGCTTCAGGATCGACATCAAGTTCTCAAACTGGAATATATCAAACACACACATACATGCCAGGTTCCCAAAATGGAGGTACATCACACATCCATAGAGTTGGGTGGAGGGTGCACTTGGACCAAAGTCTGTTTTTAGCATGGGCAGCACCATTGGGGCTTCCACCAGTAGTCAATTGGGTGGGACTTGCTATGGGTTAAGGCAGGATCACATTTCATTTCATCCAGGTAAGCAAAATTCCTTAAGTGCAGGAGGCAGTAAATCACCAACCTTGGCTTTATACCTGTTCAGACTATACGCACTCCAGCACATTAGGTGGTGTTATGCACCTTTTCAGTTTATTTACAAACTGCCAACGGACTCTTAGAAGTATAACTTTAATACAACTTTAAAATGGAGATGCTGTCACAGACGATGCGATTGCAAGGATGGAAGGTATGGCATCTTTCCATATCTATGTACACACCTTAGAAGTCAGAAGGACTTTGTTATAGGAACACACATATATTTACCTTTACCTGCTCCGTGATCCTCATGTGGAAGTCGTGGAAGTCGGAGTAGCGGCGGTAGGTTTTCCAGGAGTCCTCGCTGCCGTCGTGGTTACGGCGGCACACGGTGATGGCGTAGAGGGCGTAGGTCTTGCCGTGGTCATTACACACCCCTGTAGCACCCAGCAGCCCCAACCCCATACCCAACCCAGCCCCGGGGAGACAAGCATCAGCTACTGATACACAGAGATCAGGGGGAAGAGGAGGCAGGAGAGGGCGAGGAGGAGGAGAGGGCGAGGAGGAGGAGAGGGAAGGGAGAAAGGATAAAGAGGAAGCGCACAGACAGAGACAGAGAAGGGGAATGAGGACAGATGACAAAAAGTAGCAAAGGAATAAGTGAAGGAAAAAGAGAAGAAATGGTAAAGGTGATGAAATAATGAAAGTGTAAAAAGAAAAGTAGCAGCAACATGAGATGGTAACATGAGTGATACAAGTTGATGGTTAACGTGAGGAGATGAGGTTACAGGTCAAAGGGTGATGGAGAGGGGAGGAGGGGGCTAGTCGGGGGAGTGGTCAGTAGTTCAAAAAGGCACACACACAGTTCTGGCCCTAAAACAAAAGTTACTCGTCGCACCGCTGTAAAATCTTGCCCACCCTGCCCAACCAAAATCAATCGAAAACATTAATCAAATGTCAAAACATGCTTGCTATTGTATCATCCAAGATACATATTCCATGCCATAAATAATGGAACTCACTGGACTGCCGTCTTGTAGTGTTAGGAGACAACACTGCATCTAGGTTTCTTACAGCATCAAGGCATTTTGACAGGGTAACGTTTTTAAGGCCACTACTGTTGTACCCACACATATCTGAATGAAACCACATTAGTAGTCAGTAGACACACATGCAAGTGAGAGAACAATGGTAGTTGGTTAACTTTCAGTAGCACACTAGCTTAAGTCCTCCAACTGCTCTTAAAACACTAGTAAAACTAAATGCATGCTCCCACCACAGACAACACACTCATCTGACTGGATATCACAAGTCTGAATTCAAGTGTGTGAGTACCTGTGTCAGAGATGAAGGCGTGTAGCTGTATATTGTCGTCATGGCAGGAATTCGAAAGGTCATCCAGAGACTGTAAACAGTGGAGAGAAACAACCAATAAGAACCAGAGATACTGTTAATCCCTGTACTAACAGCCAATCAACAGCAGCAATACTGCTACTTCGACAGCAGCAAAAGTCAACCATTTCCTAACAGTTGTTAAATCTTATCAACTCTATAGCAGGGTAGCGAACACCACTAGAGGTCCAATAACACCTGTTCTAAAAGACAGTACCGTGACTAGGGCTGGCTGTATTTAATGACTGCACTGAGCGCTGGTGTTTCTCAGGGACTGACGAGGACTTACTAGATTAATGCTTCCTGTTGGAGAACCGTTGAACGATTCTGTAGAGGAAGAGAGAGAGAAATAGTTCAAGATATAGGACAACAGTTTCTCTTCAAAGTTATGGGGAATGGGTTAGGCCAGAGGTTTCTAACTCATTCCATGGAGGGTCGTGTGTCCTGTTAGTTTTGTTATTTATTTTCAATAGGTGTCCAACTAAGACCTAGACAACCAGGTGAGGGGAGTTCCTAACTAATTGCCTTCATTGATAAAAGGGAGAAGCAAAAACCCGCAGACACTCGGCCCTCCTCTCACACCTGGGTTAGGGTTAAGCTATGCTTACAACGCACAGACATTGACAGACCGTACTAACCTCCATCTCCGTCATCTGATCCTCTATAAGACGGTTCTTTGAGCATGTCCAGTTCAGCTAACATCCTGATGTAGAGGGGACTCTGTCTGAACGACGGGTAGTACCTCTCATCACGAAGCATCATGTCATACACCTGCAACACACACACCAGAACACATGGGAATAGTTTATTTGGATCCACAACAAAACATTGAGCACAAAGGTCTCAAATATGCTTGCTAGCTGTTACAGTCTCAGACAGTTGATAACCTTTTCATCAGACTAACAAAACACACTTTTCTCTGGATCTCGTCGAATATCTCTGGCGTGGGGTCTCCTTCCTTCTGTAGCTTCTCTCTTAGTTTGACTACAGACACCTCATCTACTTGCACCCTGGGGGACGCCTGGAGAGAGAGAGAGGGGAAGAGGGAGAAAGAAAGAGAGAAAAAGGTGGACAAAAGTTGAAGAAAATGTGTGGGTTTGTGCGCGTGTTGCGAAAGTGTATGTGTATGTCGTGAAAGCGTGTGTGTTACCTTATCAGACAGGTACTGTTCATAGACCCCTAATGCTGCAGCCTTCAGCAGTCCTTGAGTGGAACCTCCCTTCTTTCCATCCTTCTGCCATCCCTCCATCACCTCTAGTTGTTGCTGGGCTGTTACTCTGTAGCCCTCCACTGTCAGCCAGAAGAACAGCTCTGCCTGGGCCCCAGCCACCTGCATATAGTCTACAGAAGAGGGTAGAGGTCAAGGGTTAGAGGTAAGGGGTGAGGATGTTCCTATGTAGCCCTCCACTGTCAGGCCCACACATGCCTTCACACACATAGTTTGTTTGCTGTTGTATGTGTTTTTCCCGGTGTCTTCTGTCTGTGTCTGTGTTTTTTCCCCAACCCACGTCCCCACCGGAGACCATTTGACTCTTGGAGGCACTTATTGTAAATAAGAATTTGTTCTTAATTGACTTTCCTGGTTGGACACTGTGTTAACAAACCTCCAAACGAGCTTCAATGCCATACAACACTCCTTCCCTGGCCTCCAACTGCTCTTAAAACACAAGTAAAACTAAGTGCATGCTCTTCAAACGATAGCTGCCCACACCCGCCTGCCTAGCAACACTACTCTGGACAGTTCTGACTTAGAAAATGTGGACAACTACAAATACCTAGGTGTCTGGTTAGACTGTAAACTCTCCTTCAAGAATCATATTAATTAAGCATCTCCAATCCTAAATTAAATCTAGAATCATATTTCGCAACAAAGCCTCCTTCACTCATGCTGCCAAACATACCCTCGTAAAACTGACTATCCTACCGATCCTTGACTTCGGCGATGTCATTTACAAAATAGCCTCCAACACTATTCAGCAAATTGGACGCAGTCTATCACAGTGCCATCTGTTTTGTCACCAAAGCCCCATATACTACCCACCATTGCGACCTGTATGCTCTCGTTGGCTGGCCCTCGCTACATATTCGTCGCCAAACCAACTGGATCCAGGTCATCTATAAGTCTTTGCTAGGTGAAGCCCTGCCTTATCTCAGCTCACTGGTCACCATAACAACACCCACACGTAGCAGGCGCTCCAGCAGGTATATCTCACTGGTCATCCCAAATCCAACACCCATTTGGCTGCCTTTCCTTCCAGTTCTCTGCTGCCAATGACTGGAACGAATTGCAAACATCACTGAAGCTGGAGTCTTATATCTCCCTCACTAACTTCAAGCGTCGACTGTCAGAGCAGCTTACCGATCACTGCAGCTGCACAAAGCCCATCTGTAAATAGCCCATCCAACCAACTACCTACCTCATCCCCATACTTAAAAAATTAAATAATAATAATAATAAATTCTGCTCTTTTGCACACCAGTATCCCTACTTGCACATCCTCATCTGCACATCTGTCACTAAAGTGTTAATTTGCTAAATTGTAATTACTTTTCCACTATGGCCTATTTATTGCCTTTCCTCCTTCATTTACACACACTGTATACAGATTTTCTATTGTGTTATTGACTGTATGTTTGTTCATTCCATGTGTAACTATGTTGTTTGTGTCCCACTGCTTTGCTTCATCTTGGCCAGGTCGCAGTTGTAAATGAGAACTTGTTCTCAACAGGCCTACCTTGTTAAATAAAGGTGAAATAAAAAAAATGAAAGGTTAAATATAATATAAAAACAACTTGGCTTTGCATGTTGTGTGTGTGTGGTACAGTACAAACCCATAAAGAATTGCAAGGCGATGTTGTGAACAAGGATGTGTTCCAGTGGTATGATGCACAGCTTGTCGAAATTAGCTGCTAGTTTTAGAGTATCCACTTCCTACAGCAGTGATAGAGAGGTGGAGATAAGGAGAGATAGAAAGCGTGAGAACGAGAGAAAGAGGTTTAGTAAGTGTGTGTTAAACTAATTTTCACTGTTCATCAAACTCTCCATAATACCCCATGTCTGACCTTCCCTGACTGTAGCCTCTGTATCCTGGTCTCACAGACCTTCTTCACAAACAACAGACTGTTGATCTGATTCTTTATAACATTGATATCTGAGAGAGGGAGAGAAAGAGGGAAGGAATGGGATGGAGGGAGATGAGAGGAGAGTGGAATGAGAGATTAATACATATATTTTTGGGGGATTGTATGTATAAACTCAGCAAAAAAAACATCCTCTTACTGTCAACTGCGTTTATTTCAGTAAACTTAACATGTGTAGATATTTGTATTAGGATAAGATTCAACAACTGAGACATAAACTGAAGTAGCTCCACAGACAAACAGAAATGGAATAATGTGTCCCTGAACAAAGGAGGGGTCAAAATCAAAAGTAACGGTCAGTATCTGATGTGGCCACCAGCTACATTAAGTACTGCAGTGCATATACTCCTCACGGACTGCAACAGATTTGCCCGTGCCTGCTGTGAGATGTTACACCACTCTTCCACCAAGGCACCTGCAAGTTCCCAGACATTTCTGGGGGAAATGGCCCTAGCTCTCACCATCCGATCCAACAGGTCCCAGACGTGCTCAATGGGATTGAGATCCAGGCTCGTCGCCGGCCATGGCAGAACACTGACATTCCTGTCTTGCAGGAAATCACGCACAGAATGAGCAGTATGGCTGGTGGCATTGTCAAGATGGAGGGTCATGTCAGGATGAGCCTGCAGGAGGGGTACCACATGAGGGAGGAGGTTGTCTTCCCTGTAACGCACTGCGTTGAGATTGCCTGCAATGACGACAAGCTCAGTCCGATGATGCTGTGACACACCGCCTCAGACCATGATGGACCCTCCACCTCGATCCCACTCCCACTCCAGAGTACAGGCAACGTTGTTGCCAATTATGTCTGGTGAGGACCTGTCTTACAACAGGCCTACAAGCCCTCAGTCCAGCCTCTCTCAGCCTATTGCGTACAGTCTGAGCACTGATGGAGGGATTGTGCGTTCCTGGTGTAACTCGGGCAGTTGTTGTTACCATCCTGTACCTGTCCCGCAGGTGTGATGCTCGAATTTACAGATCCTGTGCAGGTGTTGTTACACGTGGTCTGCCACTGTGAGGATGATCAGCTGTATGTCCTGTCTCCCTGTAGTGCTGTCTTAGGCATCTCACAGTACAGACATGGCAATTTATTGCCCTGGCCACATCTGCAATCCTCATGCCTCCTTGCAGCATGCCTAAGGCACGTTCACGCAGATGAGCAGAGACCCTTGGCATCTTTCTTTTGGTGTTTTTCAGAGTTAGTACAAAGGCCTCTTCAGTGTCCTAAGTTTTCATAACTGTCCTTAATTACCTACCGTCTGAAAGCTGTTAGTGTCTTAACAACCGTTCCACAGGTGCATGTTCATTAATTGTTTATGGTCCATTGAACAAACATGGGAAACAGTGTTTAAACCCTTTACAATGAAGATCTGTGAAGTTATTTCGATTTTTATGAATTATCTTTGAAAGACAGGGTCCTGAAAAAGGGACATTTCTTTTTTTGCTGAGTTTACTTTATGGTAAAAGTGTGGCGTCATGCATGTCTGTGTGTGTGGGTCTGTGTGTGTGTGTGTGTGTGTACCATCTCCTGCGGTGTCCAGTGATCGTAGGTACTGTAGTTCCTCCAGGGCCTTGTCTTTAACAGCCTCCAGCTCAGACACTTTGTCTGTCAGCTTCAAGATGTTCATAAACGCCTCGTAGTTACAGCTAGAGTCCCGGATCTACATACATACGTTTACATAACATTTATATCAGTTGTATTGATAAAAGTTATTGATCTCTACTAACCTTCTACAACTGGTTGATCAAGTGGTAATATTGATAAAAGATTCCAATAACGATATTGATTATCAACGTGATTACTGATACTGACCATCCAGATAACAAACTGGTTGATGTAATCAGGATCACTCAGCTGGTTGACCAGAGGAAGGAGAACGCCTCGCGCCAGAATCTCCTGGGACATGGACACAATCAAATTACATCACATAAAATATTACTTCATGCCATTTAGTAGACGGCTTTTATCCACTTACATTCATGTGTGCATAGATATTGATGTATGGGTGGCCCCAGCGGGTATCGAACGCACAACCCTTGGTGTTGCAAGCGCCATGCTCTACTGACTGAGCCACTCAGGACCACACATCACACTCAATTTCATGTTGGTGTTTGTGTCACAGTGTGAGCTTGTCTTGTGCATGTCTGCTTTTGTGTGTGTGCGTGTCTGCTTTTGTGTGTGTGTGTGTGTGTGTGTGTGTGTGTGTGTGTGTCTCACCCTGAGGAAGTATCTCATGTTCTTGTTGTGGAAGTCTCCAGGAGGTAGTAAAAGGTAGAGCAGCACCTCACACAAGTCCCTCAGGAACCCTGACACAGAGACACACACAGAGACATCAGTACCTGAATGTCAACATGATGTACACCGACTATACCAAACATTAGGAACACCTTCCTAATATTGAGTTGCCCCCCCCCCCCCCCCTTTGCCCTCAGAACAGACTCAATTTGTCAGGTATGGATTCTACAAGGTGTTGAAAATATTCCACAGGGATGCTGGCCCATATTGACTCCAATGCTTCCCACAGCGTGTCAAGTTGGCTGGATGTCCTTTGGGTGGTGGACCATTCTTGATAGACACAGGAAATGGTTGAGCATGAAAAACAAACCAGTGTGCCTGGCACCTACTACCATACCCCGTTCAAAGGCACTTACATATTTTGTCTTGCTCATTCACCCTCTGAATGGCCCACATACACAATCCATGTCTCAATTGTCTCAAGGCTTTAAAATCCTTATTTAACCCATCTCCTCATGTACACTGACTGAAGGAATTAACAGGTAACATCAATAAGTGATAACAGCTTCCACCTGGATTCACCTGGTCAGTCTATGTCATGGAAAGAGCAGGTGTTCTTAATGTTTTGTACACTCAGTGTATACACACACACACACACACACACAGGCTCAAAGTTGCTTCAACTTCCTTGTTGAGGTGCAGCGTGTGAACCTTCTTCGCTCTAATGGAAAGTGTGTGTGTGTCTACCTTCTTCATCCTTCAGGGAGGTGCAGACCACGTCTCTGCAGACGCTCCTCTCCATCTCTACCTCCGCCTCAAAGAATGACTCCACCATCTCCTCCGACAAGTCCCCTAGAAACACATCACCACAAGCGTCACCTTCATCAACACAATTGTCATTACCACAATTAACACCATCAACATCACCACAATCATCATCATCATGTCAGAGAGAGAGAGCGCCTGTCTGTCGGTGGATGTGTATTCCTACTCTGTTTATTGTCATCCCTGCGCTCCAGTCTGTCCTGGGCCTTTCTGAAGACTCGGAGGTGAGTAGCGAAGTCATCCACCAGTCTGGTGGTGAAATAAGGCTGCCAGTCCACCTCTTTAGACCTGTATAATAAAAACACAGTAGTTATAGAGAAGTAAGGAAGAGCAGGAAATCACCAGTAATATAGCAGTAATAGAATGTTACCGTGTAGAGAACTGGACCAAAGCGTTCTGGACAGTCTGTCTGATTTCCAGCAGGAAAGACTCATCCTCACTCAGAGTGTAATACCAATACTGAATATAATCTCTCAATGCAAACTGGATGACCTGGAGAGGGAGAGAGTGTGAGAAACTGGCCAGTCATTATTGTAGGTGAGAAGTCCATTTTCATTAAACCCACAGTGGCCATACAGAACACAAGAGGGAGATAAACCACGCACGCACGCGCACACACACACACACACACACACACACACACACACACACACACACACACACACACACACACACACACACACACACACACACACACACACACACACACACACACACACACACACACACACACACAGAGAGAGAGAGAGAGACAGTGGGGCTGCTGATCCAGGCAGGTCATGATCTAATTAGGCTACTTAAAGGCTACTCACTTTATCTGGCTGCTATAGCAACTAACTAGCCCTTTAGTGGATACATTTCAGTCACAGCTATCGTTCTCTAGGACTAACAGAGGGAATATCTCTGTTATGTTCAACACTGAGACACGTACATAAACATCCACTAAGACAGGCAGAAATTCAAACACACCCCTTTGCTACAGAGACATAAATGTCTGCATTGAGATAGTTGCAGACTAAAACTGGTGACTTGGCTTCAATCACAGTTGTATAGACAGAGCCCAGTAAGCAGAAAGTATCTGTGTCATCAGGCTGTGTGTCAGCACTGTGCTCCCTCTCCGTTTGTTTTCACTTGCCCATCCCTCATCCATCTGTTACTTACCTGTTGCAGAGGCTCGTCTATGTAGTTGGAGCCAGTCAGTCTCCTGTCTATTTTTATAGGCTTCTGCTCCAACCTCATCTCATCCAACGTCTGGGGGGGGGAGAAAGAGAGGGGGGGAGAGAGAGATAAAGAAAGAGATGGAGGGGGAGGGGAGAGAGAGTCATTTGTGTGAGTGTGTGTTGGTGAGTGTGTGCATCCTACCTTCAGTATACCCGTTTGCGTGGCTGGCAGGTAGGAGTGTTCACACTTCTCAAGATGTCTCTCTGAGTTGGTCTTCCCAAACAACAGAGTGACCGCAAAACCACTGGAGGAGGAGAGGAGAGAGGGAGAAGAGTGGAAGGGGGAGGGGGAGGAGGAGAAGAGGAAGAAGACATGTAAACCAGATTCATTAGTAATCTCAGTAAAAACCTATTGAAAGCTGGGATACAACCAAGACAGATCATTTCACATAAACACATCTATAAAGGTTTTACACACTTACCCGCCTACAACGCAGCAGATATAGAAGGCCAGGTAGAAGATAGCGAAGGGTCCAAAAGTGATGAGGAACAGCACCACTCCTAGACCCCCCCATCCCCACACAGACAGACTGGCCTGGAGGGGGAGGGAGGGGGTTAACGTATAGCAATCACCCACCTAATTTCACATATTAACTGTGGCAGCCTAATGCACTTCATCTCAGTGCAAGAGGCGTCACTACAGTCCCTGGTTCAAATCCAGGCTAAATTACATCCGGCCGTGATTGAGAGTCCCATAGGGCGGCGCACAATTAGCCCAGCGTCGTCCAGGTTTGGCCGGGGAAGGCCGTCATTGTAAATAATTTGTTCTTAACTGACTTGCCTAGTTAAATAAAATATAAAACACTACAGAAAGTCAGATCGAGAGAAAGTGAGAGGGAGAGTTTCTCATCCTCAGGTTACCTGTTATTGTCAGAGCAGGAAAAAGATAAACTGCTGACCTCACTGCTAACATTGCTAGCTCTCTCACTGCATCCTAACCCGATCTCACACAGCCTACAGCCTAACGCTAGCAAGCTAACTGCTAATGCTAGCACTTGTAATTTGTCAGGGCATAGACTCTACAAGGCATCGAAAGCCTTCCACAGGGTAGCTGGCCCAGGAAACTGTTTAGTGTGACTGTTTAGTGTGCAGTTCTTGACACAATCAAACCAGTGCGCCTGGCACCTACTACCACACCCTGTTCAAAGGCACTTAAATATCTTGTCTTGCCTATTCACCCACTGAAATGGCACACACACACAGGCACACACACACAGGCACACACACACACAGGCACACACACACACAGGCACACACACACACAGGCACACACACACACACAGGCACACACACAGGCACACACACAATCCATGTCTCAATTGTGTCAAGGCTTAAAAATACTTCTTTAACCGGTCTCCTCCCCTTCATCTACACTGATTGAAGTGGATTCAACATGTGACATCAATAAGGGATCATATCTTTCACCTGGATTCACCTGGGCAGTCTATGTCGTGAAAAGAGCAGGTGTTGCTAATGTTTTGTACACTTGGTGTATAATATCTTCTACGGAGAGAAGTTGTGATTCGCCCAGAAGAATGTACCGCCAACTACATCGAGTCACTATCAATCAATAATTGTAAAGCTGGCCATTATTTAATGTTTTCCTTCTCTAGGTTTGTCCTGTGTAACTGCAAGCTTTACTTCGGGTGCTGAAATCTGTAGTTTTTGACAAAAGTAACATTTTAAGCAACCTCTGTTTGTTAGCAGAGGAGGAGGACCCCATCAAAAATCAGATGTTTTTGATTTGGCAGGGGAAACAGAGACGGCTATTTATCAAAAACTATGGATTCAAAACTGACAACTCTATAGCGATCAGGACAAGCACAGGTGCACAGTAAGCATTAAAGAATGACATATTTTATAAGTATTGAGTTACTGCATGTTTGAAGTCGCTAACTTCCTACTTCATTGGAAAACAGTGGATTACGGGGCGCAATTTGACAGACTACTACAGATTTCAGCACCCAAAGAAAAGCTTGCAATTACAGACAAACAGATACAAGGTAAGCATAAAAATAATGGACATTTTTACCAGTACTGGCAGCACACTCTTCTAGGCGCATCACAACTTAAAGGACCAATACAGTCAAAAAACATGATTTGCCAGCGTTTTTTTGTATGTATATTTCCACATAGGTTGGAAGAATACTGTGAAATTGTGACAATTATGATAATGCCCTTTTAGTGTAAGAGCTGTTTGAAAAGTCTGCCTGAAATTTGAGCCTGTTTTGGTGGGATGGAGTTTTGGCCTGCCTTGTGACTAGTTAATAGACCAATAAGAAAGAGTTCCAAATCTCTCTGCCAATAACTGCTAGTTCCCCCTCCCCAATCAGACCACTCCCAGACAGACCTAGCAAAATTCTTGCTTGAGAAATTGCTCTTTGCTAAGAAGCTATTTAGTTACTTTTTGACCATTTTAATTTAAAACAATCACTGTAATGTACTTAATTGTTACCCAGAAATGATTTGATATTGAGATTTAAAAAAACGGCTGCATTGGACCTCTGTAGAAGACATATGTTGGAGTTAAGTCGCTTAGCTACCGGTGACCCAGTTTCATGCTTACAAGCTAACTGCTAATGCTATGCTAGCTTTCTCACTGCATCCTTTAGTCTCACACAGCCTAAATGCAGGCTAACACTAGCAAGCTTATGCTAGCAGACTCTGTACGTAACCCAGTCTCCAGCCAACACTGGCACACATCCCACAGGCGAACAAGATACAACGGGTTTATTCAGTACCTCAGGTCATTAGCCTACATCTGAGGGATTCTTCAGGCTACTTGAAAGACAGCCAGGCTAACAGCTAAAGCTGGTCCGGAATCTATTTTGCATGAGGATTGTCTACCAGGGTCTAGATCACAGTTCATTTGTTTTGTTTACATTCTTCAGATGTTTGCTGTGAGAGCTAAAGGTTCCAGGAGTGCTAGGTGAAGTGATATGGGTGAGGCAGGTGTGTGTCCACCCACAGGAGTGTGACAGTCACAGAGGGGGCACTCAGGTGGAATGTGGCACTCCAGGTGCAGGAAGGAAAATCGCAATAGGTGAGGTGAGAATGCTACTGTGTGTGTGTGTCACTAGAGGAAGCAGGCACTCCAGATGCAGGAAGGGAGGGAGAATTAGGCCATGGGGAGAATCTCAATTGCATACTCTTAGCATCCTCACTCCTCAAAACCCATTGGATGAGAAGGCCAGAGGTACCGCCCCTCTGACCTTCCCCTCCAATGGGTTTGGGGGGGGGGTCAGAGCCTCTGGCCTACTCATCAAATGTGTTTGGAGGAGAGAGGATGCTAGGGGTATGCAATTGAGATTTTCCCATAGTTATCACAGACAGGCTACTGAAGGGAAGTGTACTGTTCACACATAGGCCAGGCTCTCCAATCTAGGTGTGCTAGATTAGGGTTGGAATGAAAACCTACAAGACGCAGGGCTCTATAGTGTGACCATTTCACTCGCATATATAAAATATTTTGTTGTGCGACCTGGAATTTCTCTCTTTGACCACCCTTTTCTCCCCAATTTTGTGATATCCAATTGGTAGAATCCTGTCCCATCGCTGCCACTCCTGTACGGACTCGGGAGAGGCGAAGGTTGAGAGCAATGAGTCCTCAGAAACACAACCCTGCCAAGCCTCACTGCTTCTTAACAACGCCCACCTAACCCGGAAGCCAGCCACACCAATGTGTCAGAGGAAACACTGTACACCTGGCGACCGTGCAGTGTGCCCGGCCCACCACAGGAGTCGCTAGAGCGCGATGGGACAAGGACATCCCGGCTGACCAAAACTTCCCCTAAACCGGACGACGCTGGGTCAATTGTGTGTCGCCTCATGGGTCTCCTGGTCGCGGACAGCTGCGACACAGCCCGAGATCGAACCTGCATCTGTAGTGACGGCTCAAGCACTGCAGTGCCTTAGAACTCTGCGCCACTCGGGAGGCCCAGCGACCTGACAATTTTATTTAGGAGCATCAGAGTGCCTAGAAAAATTAAGGATTCTAGCTTTAATATCTAAAAATACTTTTCACTGTGCTCCTACATTTATTTATTTATTCAACTTTGGGGCACACATGCTCCTTGTAAAAAAGTTTATCGTTGAGCCCTGGGACGGTAGGTCTCCAGGAACAGGTTCAGAGAGCTTTGCTATAAAGTATTGTGTGAAAGGAGGACCCCAGGGGAATAAACAAATTGAAAGTGATCTGTCCATGATCTGAGTCAGAGCCACCCTGCTGCTGATCCCTCCCACTGTAGAGCCACCCTGCTGCTGATCCCTCCCACTGTAGAGCCACCCTGCTGCTGATCCCTCCCACTGTAGATCCACCCTGCTGCTGATCCCTCCCACTGTAGAGCCACCCTGCTGCTGATCCCTCCCACTGTAGAGCCACCCTGCTGCTGATCCCTCCCACTGTAGAGCCACCCTGCTGCTGATCCCTCCCACTGTAGAGCCACCCTGCTGCTGATCGCTCCCACTGTAGAGCCACCCTGCTGCTGATCCCTCGCACTGTAGAGCCACCCTGCTGCTGATCCCTCTCACTGAAGAGCCTGATAGTGATCGGGATAACATTGTGAACGGTCTATCTATCAGCTCAGGTCATTTACATTAGATAGATAAAGTGGCTGAGGGAAGAGAACCATCAATACAGGAGGAAGGTTTATAAAGAAACTCAGCAAAAAAAGAAACGTCCTCTCACTGTCAACTGCGTTTATTTTCAGCAAACTTAGCATGTGTAAATATTTGTATGAACATAACAAGATTCAACAACAGACATGTGACTAACAGAAATTGAATAATGTGTCCCTGAACAAAGGGGGGGGGGGGGGGGGGTCAAAAGTAACCGTCAATATCCGATGTGGCCACCAGCTGCATTAAGTACTGCAGTGCATCTCCTCATCATGGACTGCACCAGATTTGCCAGTTCATGCTGTGAGATGTTACCTCACTCTTCCACCAAGGCACCTGCAAGTTCCCGGACATTTCTGGGGGGGAATGACCCTAGCCCTCACCCTCCGATCCAACAGGTCCCAGACGTGCTCAATGGGATTGAGATCCGGGCTCGTCGCTGGCCATGGCAGAACACTGACATTTCTGTTTTGCAGGAAATCATGCACAGAACGAGCAGTATGGCTGGTGGCATTGTCATGCTGGAGGGTAATGTCAGGATGAGCCTGCAGGAAGGGTACCACATGAGGGAGGAGGATGTCTTCCCTGTAACGCACAGCGTTGAGATGGCCTGCAATGACAACAAGCTCAGTCCGATGATGCTGTGACACACTGCCCCGATCCCGCTCCAGAGTACAGGCCTCGGTGTAACGCTCATTCTTTCAACGATAAACGCGAATCCGACCATCACCCCTGGTGAGACCAATCCGCGACGTGTCAGTGAAGAGCACTTTTTTTCCAGTCCTGTCTGGTCCAGCAATGGTGGGTTTGTGCCCATAGGCGACGTTGTTGCCGGTGAGGACCTGTCTTACAACAGGCCTACAAGCCCTCAGTCCAGCCTCTCTCAGCCTGTTGAGGACAGTCTGAGCACTGATGGAGGGATTGTGCGTTCCTGGTGTAACTCGGGCAGTTGTTGTTGCCATCCTGTACCTGTCCCGCAGGTGTGTTGATCGGATGTACCGATCCTGTGCAGGTGTTGTTACACGTGGTCTGCCACTGCGAGGACGATCAACTGTCCGTTCTGTCTCCCTGTAGCATGGTCTTAGGTGTCTCACAGTACGGACATTGCAATTTATTGCCCTGGCCACATCTGCAGTCCTCATGCCTCCTTGTAGCATGCCTAAGGCACATTCATGCAGATTAGCTGGGACCCTGGGCATCTTTCTTTTGGTGTTTTTCAGAGTCAGTAGAAAGGCCTCTTTAGTGTCCTAAGTTTTCATAACTGTGACCTTAATTTCCTACTGTCTGTAAGCTGTTAGTGTCTTAACAACCGTTCCACAAGTGCATGTTCATTAATTGTTTATGGTTCATTGAACAAGCATAGGAAACAGTGTTTAAACCCTTTACAATGGATTGGGTCTGCCACAGACTGTGGGGTTAACTTGGAAAAGTACTTTGATAGAGGCTGTGAACAAGCGATTCGGTGGCATTATGTCAGAGCATCTACTGTCCCCACCATGCTTGATGCTAGGTACAAGGACCGCTACTTAGACAAGGAACAGGGTTTACGTGAAATGTTAGACAGCTGGACAAGATGGAAACGGATACAGTGACAGTGCGCACCGAGGAAGAGAGGCCACGGACAGACAGAGCTGAAACTTAACTGCTTGACATGTATGATGAAATCCTGGTTGAGACTGAACAAATGAACAACGAAACAACACAGCAAGTAAGTGAAAGAAATAGGTTTTAATTATGTTTTTCTGGTAATGGAGACATACATATATGGCAACAAAATAACTTTTTGGTCAGTGTGTGTGTTTCAACTATTTAACTGTACGTAAAAGGACAGTAACATTTTAAATATCGGTATAGTTTTTTTTGGCAAGGAAAATTTTGGATATCGGTATTTGCCAAAAATGTCATATCGGTGCACCACTAGTGCCGATGAAGATTTAGGGAAAAGTGCATTACTGTGGCTTGGAAACACAATAACATTTCAAAAGGAGGCAAATAATTAGTAGGACAAGCTTTTGTCATCATTGTTCTGTCGCCAGATTTCATTTAGATACAGTATAACTAATTAGCTAGCTAAGATTGAGGGGAGAACACATTTCCAGAGGTCAGGACACTCACGCTTCTGTGTTAAAGCTGATGGTGGTGTTGAGTACTGCAGCAGTATTACAGCTATAAGGACACACACACTGGATATGTCTTGACCTTTCCAGGGGTCAGGGTGATGGTGTTGAGTAGTACAGCAGTTTTACAGCTATAAGCGTCACACTAGGCAGGAGCTAGCAGCAGCATACTCTGAATCATTCCAGCTTACACAGATTTAACATACACCATCTGTTCCAATCAACCACGCTGGATAGAGCCGGGCTATCCCTTACACAACTTTATATCACAAACACACACACGTGCGCGCGCAAAGTCGCACATTGTACAAGTGCACAATACACACACATAGCGTTTCCCCTCGCTCACATAATGAAACAGGCTTGTCAGTCCCTTGCTGCTAACACATTCACCTGAGAGTAAACAACAAAGTCATCATGGCCAAATAATAACACATGGCACTGACTGACTACTGCAGGTTATTGACCTCTGTGTTACACAGCCTATTACATTACATTATTACAAACAGGGGAATTTAGAAACATTAGCTTGCACTGTACCATACGTATACTACAGTAGCTAAGAGGATGGGCTGTCACAGCTAGGCCTATATTTCAGGCTAAATCGCAAATTCTTCCCTAGACTAGCTCTGGTGAGAAGCAGCATACTAGCCAGGTATCATCAGAGACACAACCTACAGAATGTTACTCAGACACCCTAACAGAGGAATGAACATACCGCAAACACTCTTGATTGTTAGACCCGCCTGGTATTCAGTCAATCAGGGTCTTTATACTACTAACAACAGCAGGGATAAGGAGGCCTCTCCTCATTCACGAGGTGCCTGGCTGCTAGCAGACGTCCTTGACTCGACACACACACACACACGTAATGGTGTTAGAGGGCCCATATGAGCGGGCCTGGGCTAGGGTTATCAGAGCACCAGCGTCACAGTGGAGCCGCCACGGAACAATCACTGTCTGAATATAGGGACAGACAGGTAGGCCAAGTTATGATATGGCTACTGGCTAGCCCCCTCTACTTTGATAGAGGCTAACCTTATCAGGGCTAAAGACAGACAGAGAGGGACTAGTGGGAGAGAATACAAAACGACAGCTCACCAGCCACAACAAAACAACTCGTCACAAATTATGCTTGTCTTCTGTGATAATGTACGGTAGCAAGAAGGTTCAGGAAAACCATTCCAACAGAAAGGGCTCAGACGTTTTAATAAAACTCCTCTCTGCCCACCATAGCCTCAGACAGCTGCGAAGAGTCTGCCCTATAGCTGCCTGTAGTCATGCCTGGCTGTCCTGTCTCTCATACACTCCACTGTATAATGTCCATCATTCAACCCGACAGTCCTCCCGGGACCCTAATCGTCCTCCAATGACCCAAATTAAGAAGAAATAGTGTGCAAATCTAGATGTATTCTCATAACTCGCAACACATCTCAAGTGCCCAGGGCCCACTTTTGCTCCCGACCCATAGTTTAACAAACCCTGAGCTAGAGGATGACAGGGCTTATTAAACCACTACAGGGTTAACTTCTACTACTTACAGACTGCGCTAGCTGACCCACTCCTCCACTGACTTAGAGAGCCTCCACTCCCCAGTATACTACTGTACCAGACTACAGACTAGTGGAGACTGGAGAGGATGACACAGGTGTTCACAAACTATCACAGGACAAGAGCTGAGGGTTCCATACAAGAGCTGAGGGTTCCATACAAGAGCTGAGGGTTCCAGACTGAAGCAGCACAAAGCATTCCTTGTAAACTCCCTAAAAAACAAAATCAGTTGTAGGACATTGCACAACTCCCTGCCACATGAAGTCACCCCATGCCCAGTATGTCAGTGAGGCAGGCATACAGGTTTCACTTCCCTTCCTTGCCACAGCCCCTGTGACCAATGGCAGTGACTGAGGGGTTAGGGGGTAATCAATCAAATGTATTTTATGAAGTCCTTTTTACATCAGCAGTTGTCACAAACTGCTATACAGATTAGAGGTCGACCGATTACGATTTTTCAACGCCGATGCCGATTATTGGAGGACAAAAAAAAGCCGATACCGATTAATCGGCCGATTTTTAAAAAAAGTGTGTTTGTAATAATGACAATTACAACAATACTGAATGAACACTTATTTTAACTTAATATAACAGGTCAATAAAATAAATTTAGCCTCAAATAAATAATGAAACATGTTCAATTTGGTTTAAATAATGCAAAAACAAAGTGTTGGAGAAGAAAGTAAAAGTGCAATATGTGCCATGTAAGAAAGCTAACGTTTAAGTTCCTTGCTCAGAACATGAGAACATATGAAAGCTGGTGGTTCATTTTAACATGAGTCTTCAATATTCCCAGGTAAGAAGTTTTAGGTTGTAGTTATTATAGGAATTATAGGACTATTTCTCTCTATACGATTTGTATTTCATATACCTTTGACTATTGGATGTTCTTACAGGCACTTTAGTATTGCCAGTGTAACAGTATAGCTTCCGTCCCTCTCCTCGCTCCTACCTGGGCTCGAACTAGGAACACATCGACAACAGCCACCCTCGAAGCAGCGTTACCCATGCAGAGCAAGGGGAACAACTACTTACCCCGCTAACTAGCTGGCCATGTCACATCGGTTACACCAGCCTAATCTCGGGAGTTGATAGGCTTGAAGTCATAAACAGCTGCTGGCAAACGCACGAAAGTGCTGTTTGAATGAATGCTTACGAGCCTGCTGGTGCCGACCATCGCTCAGTCAGACTGCTCTATCAAATCATAGACTTAGTTATAACATGATAACACACAGAAATACGAGCCTTAGGTCATTAATATGGTTGAATCCGGAAACTATCATCTCGAAAACAAGACGTTTATTCTTTCAGTGAAATACGGAACTGTTCCGTATTTTATCTAACGGGTGGCATCCATAATCTAAATATTCCTGTTACATTGCACAACCTTCAATGTTATGTCATAATTACGTAAAATTCTGGCAAATTAGGCGGCCCAAACTGTTGCATTTACACTGACTCTGTGTGCAATGAACGCAAGAGAAGTGACACAATTTCACCTGGTTAATATTGCCTGCCAACCTGGATTTCTTTTAGCTAAATATGCAGGTTTAAAAATATATACTTCTGTGTATTGATTTTAAGAAAGGCCTTGATGTTTATGGTTAGGTACACATTGGAGCAACGATACGTACAGCATCGATTACATGCAACGCAGGACAAGCTAGATAAACTAGTAATATCATCAACCATGTGTAGTTAACTAGTGATTATGATTGATCGATTGATTTTTATAAGATAAGTTTAATGCTAGCTAGCAACGTACCTTGGCTTACTGCATTCGCGTAACAGGCAGGCTCCTCGTGGAGTGCAATGAGAGGCAGGTGGTTAGAGCGTTGGACTAGTTAACTGTAAGGTTGCAAGATTGAATCCCTGAGCTGACAAGGTAAAAATCTGTTGTTCTGCCCCTGAACAAGGCAGTTAACCCACCGTTCCTAGGCCGTCATTGAAAATAAGAATGCCTTCTTAACTGACTTGCCTAGTTAAATAAAGGTGTAAAAAAATAAAAATAAAAATAAATCGGCCAAATCTGTGTCCAAATATACCGATCGTTATGAAAACTTGAATTCGGCCCTAATTAATAGGCAATTTCGATTAATCGTCGACCTCTAATACAGATACCCAGCCTAAAACCCCAAACAGCAAGCAATGCCGATACAGAAGCTCAGTGGCTATGAAAGACTCCCTGGAAAGCCAGGAATGTAGTAAGAAACCTAGAGAGGAATCAGGCTCTGAGGGGTGGCCAGTCCTTTTCTGGCTAAGAGGTCAGGGGTTAGCGAATGTATGTTTCAACTTTGTCAGCAGCACAGCCCCCTTGGCCTCCAAGACAGTCAGGAGTTACTGACATTGGGTGAGGGGTTAGGGTTTAATGAGTGAGGGGTTAGTAATTGAGGGATTAGCTCAGAACATTAAAAAGCTCTCCTCTGAGAAAGTGAGTGGAGCTCCCAGAGGGGAGTGAGGGAGCTGGGCTGAGCAGGGCTGGGAGGCCTCAGTATGATGCATACTGGGCTCCGTGCTCCTCCTGCTCCCATAGAACTGCACTGTGACCTGGGCCAGTTAAAGTTCCCTATTAGGGTGACCTTAGACTGATGCAGGCTGCGCGTGCGTGCGTGGCGGAGCAGTTCTGATGGACTGACGCCTCGCTGTCACTAAGCCTTGATTAAGACATACTAATGAGATTTAGCTGTGAGAGAAACACATATCCTTGAGGGTGCATATTACACTGTAAGACCAGTTACACCACAACAGCCAACTCCTTTCAGTCAGGCTGGCTACTGTGCTCCAGGTTGTGTTCAGGTTGTGACTGGTTAACTCTAAAGGTTAGAGACAAGAATGCTGTTTTATACTTGGGTGTGATATCTAGCACAACACAATGCCCTCTTTCTTCCATAACATCCCAGATTAACTGGAGACAATGTGCCATGTCAGCCACAACTTAAACTTACCCCAGTGAGGTCATATAGACCTGATAGTAATCAGAGTTAGGGGGCAGCAGATAGACTACTATTTAGAACGTTGGGCCATTAAATTAAAGGTTGCTGGATCGAATCCCCGAGATGACAAGGTAAAAATCTGTCTTTGAACTGCCCCTGAACAAGGCAGTTAACCCACTGTTCCCCGGTAGGCCGTCATTGTAAATAAGAATTTGTTTTGTACTGACTTGCCTAGTTATACATATATACATACATACACATATATTAGGAGAGTGACTTACTATAAGCAGTAGCGCTATAAAATACTTCACCCTGCAGAGACCTAGGAGATATAGTCTAACCTAGATTAGGCCTACCACACCGGGCAGAGACACACACACCATAGGTCTCCAACATAGGAAGGGCCTTGATACTAAGGTTACCAGCCTAGTTACCAGAGAACTGTAAGGGCCTATATAGAGAGTTGCTTTATAAGCAGTTATAACTACATTACCGGTAAGTAGTCTAGTCAAACAGACCAGGCTCAATGGGCGTAGAGCATTATCTTTAGATAAAACCCTTGGAATGGAAAACACTGTCAGTTTAGACAATACAGATTAGAGTAATGAGAAGTACTGCTGAACGAACACAACTCCCAATTCCACATGACAGGCAGTCAGTCATATGTTCTTTACACATCCATTTCAGACACCGGTCTGATCTGGATAGAAACTTGACTAGCCCCATTTAAAGGAACAGGAAGTGGGGCTGGATAGAAACTCTTACTTATTACCCATTTGATGAGAACTGTAGCTACTTTGCATGTAGCTAGCTAGCTAAATTAAATACCATAGGAAATGTAGTTGCAGCCGCATAGGCATAATTGGAACACATAGCTAGCCTACATAACAGATTATATGACAGAAGGTACCAGAAACTTGACTGGTGACAGTTCCAGGTGTAAGCCAGATAATGTAATGATGGGGCAGGCAGACTAAACGTCACGTATTTACCAAAATGTAGCTGGCCAACATCAAAATGGCTAATGTTACACACAGAACAGGGCAAAACAGTAACAAGTAACTTAACTACTTAGATAGCTAGTGAGTTGGTTAAATATGTCAAATCAGAAAGACACATGGCTAGTTAGCTAACTCTGATAAGGTTGTGCTATAAATTATCTAACGTTAATAATTAACATTACTAAAGTTAGCTAACGTTACTAGTATTTAGCAGGCTAAGTTATATTGCTAGGAAGCAAATGGGGCAATTGACATCGATGTTGCTAGCCACCTAGCCCAAGAATGTACTATTGAATGGGCTAGCCACCAGCTAACTAGCCAGCTAGTTAATAACTACTTTGGGACGCGCCCATTCCATTCTCACCTGAATCAGTTGAGCTGAATAGATTCTCCTGTTAGCAACGTCGTTACTCATAATAATGTAAACGCATAACGTTGGTTATTCCACCTAGCCAGAGAGCTTATTCCAGCACGGTATTGTCACCAAGGATAACTTCAGCTCATCGCATTAGCTATCTAATCCTGGACTAACTGACAGAGCAAGGAGTTTTTTTTTTTTTTTCAAAACAGACAAGCCTGTCGGTGCTCATCGTCCAATGTTTACCTGTGGTCGGATGCTAAACGGTTAGCTAGCTGTTTGGCTGCTGTCACTCAACGCTGTCACTGCCCAGCGCGGAAAACAAACTATAGACTCGCCTTGAAGCGAGTATGAACTTACCTCTGCAAACATCGTTTACAATGTTGTAGATGTCGTAGCTTGGGCTAAACCCGCCACATTGTACAAGGCACAAATATATGGATTTTCTGGTTTAAAAGCGGTTGTATCTCCACTCTCCGTAGTCTCTTCGGAGAGTCGCCATGTTGCACAAGCTTTACGTCTCCGGCACCCCTTTTCTCGACGTCGCTCTCTCATTGGCTGAAAAGGGTTATGATGCAAGCAACACACCCGTGACTGGGTGTTGTTGAATCTACAAATATTCTCATCTACTACTTTAACAATTGCGACTGAGCCAAATACTTTCTCTGAAACACATAATCAACATTTATGATTGTATGTTATGTTCGGTGGGGAAATAGAATGTCTGCTACTGTTTTGCAGATAGGCAGGCCAACGACATTGTTTGATGGACTGCATACACAACAGCTACCTATGAAAATGTCGTAAAGCCTATCTCTCTCTCAACATAAAATCAATTAAAGTTACAAATAACTATCAAGTGCATGATTGACAAGTAGTTGAACGCCAGAGGAGGCAGGTGGGAGCTATAGGAGGACGGGCTCATTGTAATGGCAGAAATTGAATAAATGGAACAGTATCAAACACATGGACACCACATGTGGTTTCCATACCAGCCTCTGATGACAACTAGCCATCTAACCTGCAGAGCGAGAGAATCACATGATTGATCAGTGACTGACCAGTTACCACATAGATGCATTATTCAGGGTCCCACTGGTAACATTGGCTATACCTTACACCTTTGTATGCTGGCACTAGAGAGAGAGAGAGGATAGAGAGAGCCCAGAAAAGAGCTGTTAAATTCTAGCACCACCTAAAAGGAAGTGATTCCCAAACCTTCCATAACAAAGCCATCACATACAGAGAGATGAACCTGGAGAAGAGTCCCCTAAGCAAGCTGGTCCTGGGGCTCTGTTCACAAAACACAAACAGAGCCCTAGGACAGCAACACAATTAGAGCCAACCAAATCATGAGAAAACAAAAATATAATTACTTGACACATTGGAAAGAATTTACAAAAAAACAAAGCAAATTAGAACGCTATGTGGCCCTAAACAGAGAGTACACAGTGGCAGAATACCTGACCATTGACCCAAATTTAAGGAAAATCTGAGCTGCACCTCCTGACCTCCTGCCAAATGTATGACCATATTAGAGACACATATTTCCCTCGGATTACACAAATCCACTAAGAATTTAAAAACAAACCCAATTTTGATAAACTCCCATATCTATCTCCCATATCCACAGCAGCAAGATTTGTGGCCTGTTGCCTCAAGAAAAGGGTAACCAGTGAAGAACAAACACCATTGTAAATACAACCCATATTTATGTTGATTTATTTTCCATTTTGTACTTCAACTATTTGCACATTGTTACAACACTGTATACTATAGACATAATATGACATTTGAAATACTTGTATTATTTTGAAACTTCTGTGAGTGTAATGTTTACTGTTCATTTTTATTGTTTATTTCACTTTTGTTTATTATCTACTTCACTAGTTTTGGCAAAGTTAACATGTTTCCCATGCCAATAAAGCCCTTGAATATAATGTAATTTAATTGAGAGAGAGAGAGTCAGAGAGAGAGAGAGAGTCAGAGAGAGAGAGATCACAGAGACAGAGAGATGCGCAACACAATTAGAGCCAACCAAATCATGAGAAAACAAAAATATAGTTTCTTGACATATTGGAAAGTATTAACAAAAAACCAAAGCAAACTAGAATGCTATTTGGCCCTAAACAGAGAGTACACAGCGGCAGAGTACCTGACCACTGTGACTGATCCAAAATTAAGGAAAGCTTTCACTATGTACATAGTCAGTGAGCATAGCCTTGCTATTGAGAGAGGCTGCAGTTGGCCGACCTGGCTCTCAAGAGAATACAGGCTATGTGCACACTTCCCACAAAATGAGGTGGAAACTGAGCTGCACTTCCTAACCTCCTGCCAAATATATGACCATATCAGAGACACATATTTCCCTCAGATTACACAGACCCACATTTTTTTTTTAAACCAATCCAATTTTGATAAACTCCCATATCTATTGGGTGACATACCAGTGTGCCATCACAGCAGCAAGATTTGTGACCTGTTGCCACAAGAAAAGGTCAACCAGTGAAGAACAAACACCATTGTCAATACAACCCATATTTATGTTTATTTATTTTCACTTTTGTACTTGAACTATTTGCACATTGTTACAACACCGTATATAGACATAATATTACATGTTAAATGCCTCTATTCCTTTGGAACTTTTGTGAGTGTAATGTTTACTGTTCATTTTTTATTGTTTATTTCACTTTTGTTTATTATCTATTTCACCTGATTTGGCAATGTAAACATATTTTTCCCATGTCAATAAAGCCATTTTAATTTAATTAATAGAGTAAGGATGCTTACCTCTTTCCAGGTGGGCAGGGCCCCAGCAGGGTCACACAGTAAGCAGAGGTGGAGTTGAATATAGTCCCAGGCTCTGCTGCCAGCACCAGGGAGGTAAGCCACACAATAATTAGGGTCAAAGTAGATGTCATGCAAAACTACAAATCCCTACAAGCTCCTGCACGTCATCTCTAGCTAATACCTTTGCTAACAGGTATTCTGTCAATTTAGTCTGACCTTATTTGCACTCACTGTATATAGACTTTTTTTTCTATTGTGTTATTGACTGTATGTTTTGTTCATTCCATGTGTAACTCTGTGTTGTTGTATGTGTCAAACTGCTATGCTTTATCTTGGCCATGTCGCAGCTGCAAATGAGAACTTGTTCTCAACTAGCTTACCTGGTTAAATAAAGGTGAAATAAATAAAATAAAATAAAAACTTGCACAAGACAGTTCACAGAATTGTCAATTTAAAGAAATCTAGCCAATTTATTCATTACTACATTTAGCTAACATTAGATAGTTAATCCAGAGATTCTTACCTTCAGCAGTCTCGTCCAGATCATCATGGCATTTGTGGTTCTTTATGACACCCACATTAGCAACTAATTAGCATTTAATTTTGGCGGAATAAATACAGGCATTGACAAAAGTCACTATATCCTAGAGAGATTTGCACGGTTATCAAAACATTACACCAGGGTCAGTCTAAACGAAATACAGCCCTTCTAAAATCCCCTATGGGAAAAATGAATGGTGAATTTTTTTTTAAAACCATTTCCCTGTTTGACCATTAGGTTTTATGGGTATTACGACTCATACTGTGGTACTGTAATGAGTCCGTCTCCAATTTTCATCTTCTACTATTTCTATGAGTTGTCAAACAAACTGAAAGTGTGCACACTGCCACCTAGAGTGTGTGGTTTGCACAGGTATGAAGCCAAGGTTGGTGATTACCTGTTACCTGGAGTTATGGAATGTTTCCTCATGAGGATAATTCATTGGCTGATCCCTCCTGGTGACCTGGGTCCGTATCCACAAAGCGTCTCAGAGTAGAACATTTGTCTTAAGTGCTGAGAATAGAGACGTTTTATTCATACTCTTATTGGTAAAAACAAAAAAACTATGTATGAAGCCTCTTTAGTCATAAGACTCCCACCTAGTCGACAGATATTTAGGACACTTCATGCCTATACATTTGGCAAATGAAGGCATCTAGGGCTTCTGTTAACTTTTGATTGAGTTTAATGAAAATTATAGACCTTTCAAAACTTGTATGCAGCATTATTGGCAAGTGACTTGATGCCTACTGTGTCAAAGCAATTTAGAGTTGTTAAAACGGGAGTGACGAGTGTGTTGATATAACTGTAATATTGTCCAAATTCCACTTGTAACAACCATCAGAATTGGTTAAAAAAAAAGGTTATGCATGCCAACATATTAGATAATAGAGTAGGCAAAGTGATCGTGTCAGGCAAAAATGACATCAAACGTTTTTCCGTTGCAAAATTTGATATACAGTCACATTCACTGTGGTTGTCTGAAGTGTGCTACAAAGTTCACAATTGGCGATGCCTTATGCCTTGGTTATTTCCCATCATTTGCAACAATGTCAATGAGCGTCATCCTGATCTTTGTTTTACCTCAAGCTGTCCTGGGGCGGCAGGTAGCCCAGTGGTTAGAGCATTGAGCCAGTAACTGAATGGTTGCTGGTTCATAATCCCTGAGCTGACAAGGCAAACATCTGTAATTCTGCCCCTGAACAAGGCAGTTAACCCATTGTTCACTGGTAGGCTGTCATTGTAGATAAGAATTTGTTCTTAACTGACTTTCCTGTTTAAATGTATACCTGGCTCAAAGTTTGTCTGGTCACATAATCCTAAAACCTACTCTGAGCTGGGATTTCTTGTTGTCTTAAAAGAGGTTTTAACAGGATTCCTAGGACCTTTTCTGAGATGTAGTTGACTACTTAAAATTGGTGAAAGTCCTCAGTGGCGCTGTCCATGCTTTTGGGCACTAGCTTCTATCTCAAGGCCATCAGATTGTTAAACAGCCGTCACTAACAATGAGTGGCTGCTGCCAACATACTGACTCAACTCTAGCCACTTTAATAATGGACAAATTGATGTAATCAATTTATCACTAGCCACTTTAAACAATGGCACTTTATACAATGTTCTCATACCCTACATTACTCATCTCATACAGTATGTATATACTGTATTCTATACCATCTAATGCATCTTGCCTATGCTGTTCGGCCATCACTCATTTATATATTTTTATGTACATATTCGTATTCATTCCTTTACACTTGTGTGTATAAGGTAGTTGTTGTGAAATTGTTAGGTTACATTACTTGTTAGATATTACTGCATGGTCAGAACTAGAAGCACAAGCATTTCGCTACACTTACATTAACATCTGCTAACCATGTGTATGTGATTTATTTGATTTGTTTATTTGATTTGATTTGTTTGGATTTGATTTGACCTATCTCTATGGTTTAAACCGTGAAGGTTGAAAATAAAAAACTTGCCCTTCATAGATATATGAAAAAAAACTGGTAAGGGGCCCGGGGCTCTGCGAGTAGGAATACCACAAATCTTCAGGGATTGTTTGGGGAACGTTTTTTAGGACAACCTCAGGACAATGTTAGGATAACCTCAGGACAACATTAGGACAACCTCAGCTGAGTCTGAATGGAGCACGGTGCAGGGATGACCCTGCAAGGCTTTACTTTGCTAAAACGAGGCTTCTCTTTTTGTTTGAAGACTTTTATTGAAGACAGGGGGGTGGCCGTAGCAGGATATAAAGCAATGTGAAGGAGAGGAAAACGGAAGAAAAAGAGAGGAAGAGAATATATAGGTGGAGAAAAACAGAGGAGAATTATTATTATTTTTTTTCATCTGAGTTGACTTCACAGGCCAGCTTTTTGTGTCTCCAGTTTCAGGCTGTGTGTGTTGTGTTGGGGATGGAGGAGAACCACACAACAGGAGCAGAGAGAGAAATAGCTCTGCATCTCCCGAGGAAGGGGGAGATCATTTCTCCTCTCCCCCTCACCCTCCCAGTCTCAAATCCTTCACCATTTCTCCCCCCTCTTCCCCCCTAAGACCTCTGCTGACACACAGCAGTCTGCAGCTCACACCCACATGGACGCACGCACACACACACACACACCGATCTAACTCAGAAAGCAGGGGAGGGTTTAGGAAACGAGCTCAATATTTATATTTTTCTTTCTGTCTTTTCCTCTCTACCTCCCGCCACTTTCTCCATCTTTCTGTCTCTCTCTTTGCTCCCTCTCTCTATCTTTCTGTCTCTCTCTTTGCTCCCTCTCTCTATCTTTCCGTCAGTTCTACAGACACACACTGGGAGGAGAAACACTACAATATTTTATCTACAGTCACATTCACTGCGCTGTATGAAGTGTGCTCTTTAGAGTTCACAGCTGGCAACTGGTTATTCCCAATCATTTGCAACAATGTCAGTGAGCGGAATCACTATCTTTCCTTTGCCGTACCTCAATCAGTCGTGATTATCAGCTGATATAAACTTTTAGGAGTTGATTTACTCCTAGCTCTAACTTTGTCTGAGCAGTGTTTTTGTTGTTGTCTTAAAACAGGTTTTAACAGGATTCTTAGGACCTTTTCTGAGATACTTTGGGCCCTGATACGGGCCCTGATCTTAATGAGCACTTGTTTCCTTTAAAATGGGGTCTGTTTGAATAGACAAAAATAAACAGCTTTATACGAGTAAAAAAACAAACATGCAATGCTAGCTCCATTATGGTGGCACAGTGGACTAATTCCATGGATAGAGAACAGGAGATCATTGATTTGATTCTCACTGATGCCGTGCCACAATAAATGTTTGCATGATTAATGCCTAAGAAAATTCCTTTCCATGTGTTCTATCTGTGATTGGAGTTCAAAAAAGTTAGCCCAAACTAAGCTAGCAGTGTTATTAAAAGTCTTATTTAAACATGTTCTCAGAACGTTATTTAATTACTTTCAAATAACCTATAATTTCCATTCTCAGAAAGTTAATAAAACCTTCCAGGAGAACTTTCAGGGAATCAGAACCTCCTTGTAACCTAAAAATTCACTTTCGTTCTCAAAAGGTTCGAGTTCACTGGTCAGGAAACGTGTGGCTTTGTTCGCAGAACAAATGAGAAACCAAACACTTACGTTCCCACAACTTCCAAGGAACCAAATGTGCTAGCTGGGATATGACCTATTCTGCACTATTGTACTAAAAGACAAGCCAGGGAGAATATCAGCCATTTCTATAGGAGCAGAGGAGGGTAAACAGCAATTTTTCCATAGCCTAAGTTTGGCTGTTTATTTTGCTTTGTTCTAAGGTATGCGGCTAAGTGATTCTGACCCCCCTTCTGGGACCCCGTGAGAGTGGATCAGGTTAAAAAGCAAGCCGGCCAAGGGAGCTCACAGGGCGGTTCCAAGCTCACAGCAGGTCACTGATGCGGTGGACGGCAGGAGCGCAATGCAAACATTGGATGTGCGTGGAGGAGAAAGGCGCAGAGAGTGAACCCCACGTGAGTGCGCACGCACACACACAAACACACACACACACACACACACACACACACACAGACACACACACACACACACACACACACACACACACACACACACACACACACACACACACACACACACACACACACACACACACACACACAGGGCCCAAACTATACTTTGTCATATGAGTTTGTCATAAGACCACCCACATCAATAGATTCCGCAATATAACCCACAAATGGATCATGAATGAATGGTATAGTTTTGTTTTCTAATGGAAAATGAGAAAGACTAAACATTCATGTCCTTTAATAATTATGCAAATTGCCATTTGTGACAATCACAGAAACCTTTTAAGTTGAGGTTGGTATCCTGTATAGACACAGAAACCTTTTAGGTTGAGGTTGGTATCCTGTATAGACACAGAAACCTTTTAGGTTGAGGTTGGTATCCTGTATAGACACAGAAACGTTTTAAGTTGAGGTTGGTATCCTGTATAGACACAGAAACCATTTAAGTTGAGGTTGGTATCCTGTATAGACACAGAAACCTTTTAAGTTGAGGTTGGTATCCTGTATAGACACAGAAACCATTTAAGTTGAGGTTGGTATCCTGTATAGACACAGAAACCATTTAAGTTGAGGTTGGTATCCTGTATAGACACAGAAACCATTTAAGTTGAGGTTGGTATCCTGTATAGACACAGAAACCATTTAAGTTGAGGTTGGTATCCTGTATAGACACAGAAACCTTTTAAGTTGAGGTTGGTATCCTGTATAGACACAGAAACCATTTAAGTTGAGGTTGGTATCCTGTATAGACACAGAAACCTTTTAAGTTGAGGTTGGTATCCTGTATAGACACAGAAACCATTTAAGTTTACCCATAATGACAAAGTGAAAAAACGTTTTTAGATATTTTATTGAAAATGAAATACATAAATGTCTCATTTACATAAATGTTCACATTCCTGAGTCAATACTTTGTAAAAGCACCATAGGCAGCGATTACAGGAGTCTCTCTGGGAAAGTATCTAAGATGTGCAACATTTGCCCATTATTCTTTGCAAAATTCTTCAAGCTCTGTAAAATGTGTTATTGATTATTGCTATTCAACCATTTTCAGGTCTTGCCATAGATTTTCAAGTAGATTTAAGTCAAAACTGCAACTCGGCCACTCAGAAACATTCACTGTCTTCTTGGTAAGTAACTCCAGTGTAGATTTGACCTTGTGTTTTAGGTTATTGTCCTGCTGAAAGGTGAATTCATCTCCCAGTGTTTGTTGATAAGCAGACTGAAGTTTGCCTCCAGGAATTTGCCTGTGATTAGCTCCGTCCCGTTTCTTTTTTATCCTGGAAAACTCCCCAGTCCTTAATGATTACAAGCATACCCATAACCTCTCTGGTCTTTGTGGGAGAATCTGTGTTTGAAATTCACTGCTCGACTGAGGGACCTTACAGATAATTGTATGTGTTTGGTAAAGAGATGAGGTAGTCATTTAAAAATCATGTTAAACACTCTTTTAGTCAATGCAACTTATTATGGGACTTCTTAAGCAAAGTGTTACTCCTGAACTTATTTAGCCTTGCCATAAAATGGGGTTGAATACTTATTGACTCAAGACATTTCAGCTTTTCATGTTTTATTAATTTGTAAACATTTTGAAAAAACATAATTCCATTTTGACATTATGGGGTATTGTGTGTAGACCAGGGACCAAAAAATCTAAATGTAATCAATTTTAAATTCACGCTGAAACACAACAAAATATGGAAAAAGACAAGGGATACTTTCTAAAGGGACTGTATTGGCCATTAGGTGGCGGACTCTCTCCTATAAAAGTTGCTGACCCAGGCATTCCACACACACACACACCCACCCACAAACACAAACACAAACACAAACACACACAGTGGGTTCTGACGAGGTAACTTTTCCCTAAGTGGTAAATCCAGAGGAGGCTGGTGGGAGGATTATAGGAGAATGTGCTTATTGTAATGGCTGGAGTGGTATATATGGAACGGAGTCAAACAAGTGGTTTCCATATGTTTGATGTGTTTTATACCGTTCCATTGATTCCATGCCAGCCATTCTAATGAGCCCGTCCTCCTATAGCTCCTCCCACCAGCCTCCTCTGGGTAAATCTCTCTAATCACCCTCCTACCCAACATTTTTATCTCTACCCTGAAACCCTCTCATACAATTAGCACCTCGATAGATACATAAACATGAGAAGTAAATCTGTCCCTATCTGGATCCCCTTATTATGCACAGACTAACCCCGTTGGGTTGGATCCTGTTGTTCCCTACCCTAACCCACATATTTTTTTATAACAAGTTTTCTAATCTCTTTGATTTCCCATTATAATTAAATCCATGAAAATCAACCCAGTTTTACCTATTAAAACAAAACAAGTGTTTTTTGTTGTTGCTCTGGTACACATCATTTCACTTGGGATAATGTTAATAACACATTTCTACAACACTATAAAAACAGCATAAATAGCTACTTGATATTAAATGTATATATGTTAATTGACAACCATAGCCCCATTCTAAAACTTTATATTCCATAAATAGATATGATATAATCAATGTAATCAAACGGAATATCTGAACAATTAACCAATTAATCAATCAATCTGGTTCTGATCACCCTGATAGATCAGGTCAGGTGTTCTCTGACAGGTCTGTCATGAAGGAGTTGTAAACGATGCCGAGGTGAAGCATCAATCAAACTAACCAGTCTGATTAATCGACCTGGCTCTGATAACCCTGATGGATCTATGTGATCCTGATCAGGTCAGGTGTTCTCTAACAGGTCCGTCATGAAGGAGATGTAAACGATAGCGAGGCGGAGCGTCTCGATGCGTGACAGCCTCTTCTCGTAAGCAAAGGTCGGAACTTTTCTCCGCAGCTCATCAAATGCCTCGTTGAGACTGAACATCCTCTTCCTCTCCCGGACGTTCGCCGCCTGACGCTGGCCCACATTGATCACACGCCTCCGCTTCGACCGCCCGGTGTGTGTGTCTGAGGTGTGTGTGTGAGATGTGTGTGAGAAAGAGCCTGGGCTGTAATAGGTGTAGGCAGATGTGCTCCCTGTGGCCATCTCATGCAGGGGATGTCCGTGTCCGGTTTGTTCCCCCTCGCTTGTACCTGTTTCCCGGTGGCTCCCGTTAACATAGGAGAGGTTGTAGTACCGGCCCCGGTAGCCAGTGACTGGGAGAAAGCTGTCCATGAGCTGTTTTGAACCCGAAGTGGACTTTGGGTGAATCTCCATGAGGTTTATATCACTGACAAAGTCATACAGTGCCGAGTCCCCAAGACGGCCCTGCCTCTCCATTTATAACACACACACACACACACACACACACACACACACACACACACACACACACACACACACACACACACACACACACACACACACACACACACACACACACACACACACTCACGACTCACGACTTCAGCACGACTTCTGTCTGGAGGGAGAGTTCATTTAATGAATATATAGTCCTGTTACTTTAGGAACTCAGTCAAGCACAATAATCTATAATCTGAGCCGTGACTAGATTAGGGTCTGGCTCCATGAAGGTAAACGCTCCAACACCATTCACTTTAAGCCTGATGATAACCGACACAGTTGCCTGCCTTGGTTGTGGTGGAAGACATCAATCCTCCTACCGTTATTCCAGATTTTCAAATCCTATGTAGGCAGTTGGGGTCAAAGGATCATGAGTTTAATTTAAAAAGTGTAGTAAAATCTTTTTGCCAAAATATTGGATGAAAGACACACCAATCTTGTTTAATGTTCTTGTTATGATTTTTGAATAGCTGTCCAGTCCCCACCTGATGTTTCTAAATCCTGTCAGGCTGCGAATGGGTGCGTTCCGAGTTCCTCTTTGGCTCGAGTCCAACCGCCAAACCGTCATCTGTCCTGCTGTTTTAATAAATCCCTTCTCTCCTCTCCCCCAGCGCCACGCCTTTCATGTCCTTATACTTCTAAACGGAGTCCATTTCAGAAGTGAACTGTGAGCTGATCTCCATGGAAGTGAACTGAGCTGGATAGGAGAGTAGTAGCCTCAGGTCGGGCCCACCATTTGATGTGTTGTTCGTCTGAACGCTTCAAGCATTAATGAGGTAGTGAAGAGGACAGCCAGTCCAACCTGAGGGTCATTCAGTCCTGTTTGCTCTCCTCTCTCTCCTTCACTTCATAGGCTAAATAATGGCACTTCTACCACTTACACAGGCCAGAGAGGGAAAGACACCAAATAGTACATTCCCAACTGTCGCTATCCTCCACAACGCTTTCTGTTGCAAATTAGTGTAAATAGCTGCTCGTTCCCATGGTAGGAGGACAGTGTCCACACACCAGTATGGGCCTGGATGGGAAGCCAGAGAAGAGGAGAGGAGGAGGAGAGGATAAGAGGTGGAGAGAAGGAGAGAATGAAAGGAAGAGAGGAGTGGAGGAAAGAGGGAGAGGAGGAAATAGGGAGAATAGACCAAAGGAGGAGAGGAGACCAGATGTGGAGAGGAGAGGCCAGAGTAAGACAGGAGAGGAGGAGAGAAGTAGAGAAGGAGAGGAGAGAAAGAGAGAAGGCCAGGGTTTACCTAGGGGTCCTCGGGAATGGACCTTACTCACACTGGAACACTGTGGGAAATTACATCATGACCTGGGGTACAAACTCACAACCCTCTTCACAAAACTCACAACACTTCATTCTAAAGAAGCAACATCATCCATACCACAGTCCCAGAAAAGCCATACAGTCTGGGTCTGGGGGAGCAACATTACAACAGTGTGTGTGTGTGCAGTGGTGTAAAGTACTTAAGTAAAAATACTTGAAAGCACTAAAGCCTCTTCGGGATGGGTGTCCCCAAACCGGGACGGTTGTTGCTAATGTGCACTAATGTGAATAGACTGACATTGTGTACATCAGCCAACTTTCCAGGACATATGGGCAGAAAACTTAAATTATTGTTAATCTAACTGCAGTGTCCAATTAACAGTAGTTATTACAGTGAAATAATACCATGCTATTGTTTGAGGAGAGTGCACAACAACAAAACACTTTTATCACGGCAACTGGTTTGATACATTCACCTCTGAAGGTAATTCATGTACTTATATTCAGGAATCTTGCTCTGATTTGTCATCCTGAGGGTCCCAGAAATAAAATGTAGCACAGTTTTGTTTGATAAAATCAAATGTAGTTCAAATGTAGGAATGTCTCTGGCTCCACACCCACCCCGCCCGGCCATCTAGATGTGTGAAAGTTAGTGTATAAGCTAATGATCCATCATGTATGACATTCCTGGGACTGTGTAAACTTACATTTTTTATTACCATAGCATTTTTGTTTGTTCTCTATAGTTATGTACTTAAAAAATGTATCAATTGACCAATTCGGCACATTTGGGCAAACTCCTGGCAGACTTGATACAAAATATTGTGCAGCAATGTAATTCTTCGCTGGCTCAGTCTGAAACTTTGCACACATACACTGCTGCCATCTGGTGGCCAAAATCTAAATTACACCTAGACTCCTATCTGAAAGTATGGCATTTCTCTTGCATTTCAAAGAATATGGAAAAAATGTAAACACATGTTTTTTTGTTTGTATTATCTTTTACCAGATCTAATGTATTATATTCTCCTACATTCATTTCCCATTTCCACAATCTTCAAAGTCTTTCCTTTCAAATGGTATCATTGCTTCAGGTCCTGAGCTACAGGCAGTTAAATTTGGGTATGTCATTTTAGGCGAAAATTGAACAAATTTGGGGGTATCTGTACTTTACTATTTATATTTTTGACTACTTTTACTTTTACTTCACTACATTCCTAAGAAAATAATGTACTTTTTACTCCATACATTTTCCCTGACACCCAGAAGTACCCATTACATTTTGAATGCTTGTCAGGCTAGTAAAATGGTCCAATTCACACACTTATCAAGATAACATCCCTGGTCATCCCTACTGCCATCCCTGGCTATCCATCAAAAAAAATGTAACTACAAAATGATGCCGTCTGGTTTGCTTAATATAAGGAATTTGAAATTATTTAAACTTTTACTTTTAATATTTAAGTATATTTTAGCAATTACATCTACTTTTGATACTTAAGTATCTTTAAAACCAGATACTTCTACTCAAGAGTAGACTTCTACTCAAGTAGTATTTTACTGGGTGACTTTTACTTGAGTCATTTTCTATGAAGGTATCTTTACTTTTACTACAGTATGACATTTGGGTACTTTTTCCACCACTGTGTGTGTGTGTGGTCAGGTGCATGTATGTCAGCACTCAAAGTTTAGTGGTTCTCCTTAATCTCTAACCCCTTCCCCAAGACCTGCCCCACACCTCTCTCTCACACACACACACTCTGTCTCTCTCTCTGTTGTCCTGGTAGGAGGGTAAACGGTGACATTCCTTTGGTAGTCGTGGAAATGCTGTGAAAGCACAGCTGTACTAAGATATGAGGTAATCTCACCCTGGGGCTGCTGGGTAAATATTGGTCTTAAATAAGAAATAAAAACCCAAGGACACACACACACACACACACACAGATTTATATTAATCCACTTGCAAAGCACATTTTAACATGACCATCAGTCTGTATCAGTCTCTCTCTGTTTATTATCTATGCATAGTCACTTTAACTCTACCTACATGTACATATTACCTCAATTTCCTCAACACCGGTGCCCCTGCACATTGACTCTGTATCGGTACCTCCTGTATATAGCCTCGCTTATTTTTCTTAAATCTGCCTTGTTGGTTAAGGGCTTGTAAGTAAGCATTTCACTGTAAGGTCTACTACACCTGTTGTATTCAGCATTTCACTGTAAGGTCTACTACACCTGTTGTATTCAGCATTTCACTGTAAGGTCTACTACACCTGTTGTATTCAGCATTTCACTGTAAGGTCTACTACACCTGTTGTATTCAGCATTTCACTGTAAGGTCTACTACACCTGTTGTATTCAGCATTTCACTGTAAGGTCTACTACACCTGTTGTATTCAGCATTTCACTGTAAGGTCTACTACACCTGTTGTATTCAGCATTTCACTGTAAGGTCTACTACACCTGTTGTATTCAGCATTTCACTGTAAGGTCTACTACACCTGTTGTATTCAGCATTTCACTGTAAGGTCTACTACACCTGTTGTATTCAGCATTTCACTGTAAGGTCTACTACACCTGTTGTATTCAGCATTTCACTGTAAGGTCTACTACACCTGTTGTATTCAGCATTTCACTGTAAGGTCTACTACACCTGTTGTATTCAGCATTTCACTGTAAGGTCTACTACACCTGTTGTATTCAGCATTTCACTGTAAGGTCTACTACACCTGTTGTATTCAGCATTTCACTGTAAGGTCTACTACACCTGTTGTATTCAGCATTTCACTGTAAGGTCTACTACACCTGTTGTATTCAGCATTTCACTGTAAGGTCTACTACACCTGTTGTATTCAGCATTTCACTGTAAGGTCTACTACACCTGTTGTATTCAGCATTTCACTGTAAGGTCTACTACACCTGTTGTATTCAGCATTTCACTGTAAGGTCTACTACACCTGTTGTATTCAGCATTTCACTGTAAGGTCTACTACACCTGTTGTATTCAGCATTTCACTGTAAGGTCTACTACACCTGTTGTATTCAGCATTTCACTGTAAGGTCTACACCTGTTGTTTTCGGCGCATGTGACAAATAAACTTAGACTTGATTTGATTTACTGACCCACAGACTGCTGAGCTGTTTAGACAGTGGTGATCTCTAACTAATGACTATAGACGGGTCTTTCCTACCAGTGTGTGTCTGTAGAACTGAGACAAAGATAGAGAGAGGGAGCAAATAGAGAGAGACAGAAAGATGGAGAAAGTGGCGGGAGGAAAAAGGAGACGGGGGAAGGGAAGGATGGTGAAGGAGACTGGGTGGGTGAGGGGGAGAGGAGAAATGATCTCCTCCTTCATCAGGAGATACAGAGCTATGTCTCTCTCTGCTGCTGTTGTCCCCATCACAACACACACAGCCTGAAACTGGAGACACAAAAAGCTGGCCTGTGAAGCATCATGTCAACACAGACAAAAAATGTATGCATATTTTTTCTCCTGTGTTTTTCTCCACCTATATACAGTATTCTCTTCCTCTCTTTCTCTTCCGTTTTCCTCTCCTTCACATTGCTTTATATCCTGCTACGGCCACCCCCCTGTCTTCAATAAAAGTCTTCAAACAAAAAGAGAAGCCTCGTTTTAGCAAAGTAAAGCCTTGCAGGGTCATCCCTGCACCGTGCTCCATTCAGACTCAGCTGAGGTTGTCCTAATGTTGTCCTGAGGTTATCCTAACATTGTCCTGAGGTTATCCTAACATTGTCCTGAGGTTGTCCTAAGATGATGTTAAGACACTGCCCAGACAAAGTTTGAGCTAGAAGTAAAATCAAGTCATTAAAGTTTATCTCAGCTGGTAATCATGACAATTTTAGGTATAACATTGGATGATGGGTAAGGCATTGCCAGCTGTGAACTCTATAGCACGCATCAGACAACCACAGTGAATGTGAATGTACATCAAATGTTGCAATGGTAAAACGTTTGATATAATTTTTGCCTGACACAATCACTTTGCCTACTCTTAAAAATGTCCCAATACACTATATATACAAAAGTATGGGGACACCCCTTCAAATTAGTGGATTTGGCAATTTCAGCCACACCCGTTGTTTACAGGTGTATAAAATCGAGCAAACAGACATGCAATCTCAATAGACAAACATTGGCAGTAGAATGGCCTTACTGAAGAGCTCAGTGACTTTCAACATGACACCAAATTTCTGCCCTGCTAGCAAAGTAGTAGGCCACACAAGCTCACAGAATGGGACCACCAAGTGCTGAAGCGCATAGCACGTAACAATCTCCTGTCCTCTGTTGCAACACTTCCTACCGAGTTCCAAACTGACTCACGTCATGGTTGTTTAAAGCAGAATTGTACAATATTACAGTTTTATCAACACACTCGTCACTCCCGTTTAACAACTCTGGATCGTTTTGGCACAGTAGGCATCAAGTCACTTGCTGATAATCTTGCATACAATGTTTGAAAGGTCTGTCATTTTCATGCCTTCAGTAATTAAACACCGGAGTGATAGATGTGCAGAAGAGAAATGTGCAAATAGAGATACTAGCGGGGCTTTACCCAGCAAATACTTATAGATGACCTGGAGCCAGTGGGTTTGGCGACAAATATGAAGCGAGGGCCAGCAAACGAGAGCATACAGGTTGCAGTGGTGGGTAGTAATGGGGCGATGAATTTGGTGATGAAACGGATGGCACTGTGATAGACTACATCCAATTGGCTGAGTAGAGTGTTGGAGGCTATTTTGTAAATGACATCGCCAAAGTCAAGGATCGGTAGGATAGTCAGTTTTACAAGGATATGTTTGGCAGCATGAGTGAAGGAGGCTTTGTTTTGCGAAATTGGAAGCCGATTCCAGATTTAATTTTGGATTGGAGATGCTTAATATGAGTCTGGAAGGAGAGTTTACAGTCTAACCAGACACCAAGGCATTTGTCCACATATTCTAAGTCAGAACTGTCCAGAGTAGTGATGCTAGACAGGCGGGCGGGTGTGGGCAGTGATCGGTTGAAGAGCATGCATTTAGTTTAACTTGCATTTAACTGGCATTGAAGCTCGTCTGGAGGTTAGTTAACACCGTGTCCAAAGATGGGCCAGAAGTATACAGAATGGTGTCATGTGCGTAGAGATGGATCAGAGAATCACCAGCAGCAAGAGCAACATCATTGATGATTATACCCACAGCAACGATTAAAACATTCCCAAACCAGAAATCGTGGATTGATGGCAGCATTTGCGCGAAACTGAAAGCGCAAACCACTGCTTTTAACCAGGGCCCAGTCTGCTGTTCCCACATGCTTCAAGAGGGCCACCATTGTTCCTGTTCCCAAGAAAGCTAAGGTAACTGAGCTTAACGTAGCACTCACTTCCGTCATCATGAAGTGCTTTGAGAGACTAGTCAAGGACCATATCACCTCCACCCTACCTGACACCCTAGACCCACTCCAATTTGCTTACCGCCCCAATAGGTCCACAGACGACGCAATCGCAACCACAGTGCACACTGCCCTAACCCATCTGGACAAGAGGAATACCTATGTGTAAATGCTGTTCATTGACTACAGCTCAGCATTTAACACCATAGTACCCTCCAAACTCGTCATCAAGCTCGAGACCCTGGGTCTCGACCCCGCTCTGTGCAACTAGGTACTGGACTTCCTGACGGGCCGACCCCAGGTGGTGAGGGTAGGTAACAACATCTCCACCCCGCTGATCCTCAACACTGGGGCCCCACAAGTGTGCGTTCTGAGCCCTCTCCTGTACTCCCTGTTCACCCACGACTGCGTGGCCATGCACGCCTCCAACTCAATCATCAAGTTTGCGGACTACACCACAGTGGTAGGCTTGATTACCAACAATGACGAGAAGGCCTACAGGGAGGAGGTGAGGGCCCTCAGAGTGTGGTGTCAGGAAAATAACCTCACACTCAAAGTCAACAAAACAAAGGAGATGATTGTGGACTTCAGGAAACAGCAGAGGGAGCACCCCCCTATCCACATCGACGGGACAGTAGTGGAGAAGGTAGTAAGTTTTAAGTTCCTCGGCGTACACATCACGGACAAACTGAATTGGTCCACCCACACAGTCAGCGTTGTGAAGAAGGCGCAGCAGCTCCTCTTCAACCTCAGGAGGCTGAAGAAATTTGGCTTGTCACCAAAAGCACTCACAAACTTCTACAGATGCACAATCGAGAGCATCCTGTCGAGCTGTATCACCGCCTGCTCCGCCCACAACCGTAAGGCTCTCCAGAGGGTAGTGAGGTCTGCACAATGCATCACCGGGGGCAAACTACCTGCCCTCCAGGACACCTACACCACCCGATGTCACAGGAAGGCCATAAAGATCATCAAGGACAACAACCACCCAAGCCACTGACTGTTCACCCCGCTATCATCCAGAAGGCGAGGTCAGTACAGGTGCATCAAAGCAGGGACCGAGAGACTGTGAAAAACAGCTTCTAACTCAAGGCCATCAGACTGTTAAACAGCCACCACTAACATTGAGTGGCTGCTGCCAACATACTGACTCAACTCCAGCCACTTTAATAATAGAATGATAGACATCTCCTGAGGTGTCCTAAATATCTGTTGACTAGGTGAGACGCTTATGACTAAAGTTAAGCTTTTATTTTTACGCATAAGAGTAGGTGTAAAATGTCTCTATTCTCAGCACTTACGACCAATTTTCTACTTTGAGACGCTTCATGGATGCAGGCCCAGGTGTGGCCAATTAGTGGCCAACACATCTGAACACACTTAACAAGGATTGAGAGAGTTTTGTTGACGCTGAGAAAGAAATGTGTGTGTTTTTAAAAAAATTATTAGAATTTTCTTTAAACTTTACTAATGTTTTCTTGTGGTTTTTATGGAAAGTTTTCCTAACGTTTTGAGAACCTGCAGAAAATGTTATGCTGATCGACTGAAATTCCTACAGAAGAAGGTTGTTTCTTAACGTTCTCTGAATGTTCTGAGAACATGACTTTAAATAGAACCATGAGGAAATCTGTAGAAAACTTTATGCTTCAGTGCTGAAATTCCCACCTAAGAAACATATAGTTTTCAGAACCGTATGTGCTAGCTGGGTATCCTGCATCCTTCCCAGAACATTGTGGAGTTGTATGCAAAATAACACTAGGACAATGACGCTTTCACCAAGCTCTATGAAACACATGGTTCTCAGAACGTTATGTACTAGCTGGAAGCCTCATCTATCATCTGCAAATAACTATACTTATCATTTGGCTATGACTGAGTTCATGACCTTTAGAATAATTAAGGTAAATTGTACAAATTTAACCTGATTGATTTGCTTAAAGAAATCCAACTAATTTGAATGGTCTTTTGGAAACACCAAATTGCGCATTCGTGCCCTAGGGTAGAACTCACGGAGGAAGATTAGACGAGCACCGCTACATCTCTCCTATTAACCTTGCCAGCTTTGAATACATCAAAATATGCACATTTTACTTTTTAAAATGAGTCTTTCCCAAAACTTCCCATGTGCAACTATGCATTGGTAAAACATAAAACATTCTGAAATAATTTCTGGACACTGGTGTTTTTGGCTCAGAAGGCATAATGGACCGTGAGCGAGATTAGTTTCTTATAACGGAAACGTTCCTCCTGCTCCTCCCACCCACCCACCCCTCCTGCTGTCACATTATGATCTCACCCAATGACACCACGGCGCGCTTCACTGTTATAAAGACCTCAAACTGGCAGAGAATCCCCTCCTTGATGCACGGAGCTGGCGCCAGACTGGATCAGCGTTAACTATCTACACTCCTCTCTGAAAGGGACAAAGCTTTATGGGAGAGTGAAAGACAGAAAAAGAGAGAGGGGAAGGGAAAGAGAGAGAAAAGAAGTAGGGAGTGAGAGAGGGAGAGAAATACAGATCTTTACTCCTCTGTTAAAGGGACAGAATCCACTAGGTTACCAGGGGCTGTGTACCAATGTTGTGACCCGGGTCAGGGTCTAAGTACATTGGTCAGGGATTAAGGGTCAGTGATCAGGTGATGTTTGGGGACTTGATGCTTTCCCCATTGGGTTGTCAGTCTCCGGTTTACAGCATTGGGAACTGTGAGTAGGAGACAGATCAACACCGGAGTAGAGGAACCAGAAAACAAAGCCGCAACCCTGTGAAGAAGAGGTGGAAGAGGAGGAGAGGAAGTGACAGAAGCGACAGGAGGGATGTCAGCAGCGTGAGCAGCCCACCCAGGTCTCTGGAGGATGTGCAGAGTCAGTGTGTCATGGCCAACGTATGGGAGCGACAGAGGACCCAGTCACTCAACCAGGCCTTCGCCTCACCACGACAGATCATCCCTGCGCTGCCCTCAGACAAACTCAGCAAGATGCAGACGCTCAAACTGGCCATGCGGTAACAAGGTAGGCTACCTACTGTTATGATGATTATTTAATTAACCAATTAACCAATCAATTAATGGCTTATTTGAGTGGTTATATTTTAAAGTGTTTTACGTCATAATTTGAGGTGCGAATCTTGGATAGCATTTTGGGCGGCAACGTCATTATAAAAGGTGCCAAAGAAATAATGATGATGATGATGAAGGCGATGTTGATGATTTTTATTATTATTTTAGACTTCCTCCACCCCGTACTGCAGGGCAAGAGGATGGATCTGGATTTGAATGAGGGGCCTGCGTCTGCAGCATCCATCTGTGGTTATGTGGCCCACGAGCATCTGAGCTATGCCCTCTCAGCGTGGAGGAGGGAGGATGGAGGAGGGAGGATGGAGGAGGGAGCATGGTCCAGGTCTGCTACATTACACTAGCTCTCACTCCTCACTCCGCTGTAGAGGCACAAACAGAGTAGGCTGGGGTTTTATTTCTCACAACTTTCTTACATTTGTTCTGTGATTAATGTACAACACACAAATAAAGTTCAATTACCGAATTACACTAATCAATGTTTATTGAACAATATATTTATTAACATGATTTAAATTCCCCAAAATATCAGACATGATAATTAAATAATGGTAACAAATCTAATTTCTTATTATCCACAGATGATCCAAGAGGATCCATACTGGTCAGGGGGTTTCACATGCTGAAACTGGACTGTGGTATTACAACAATACCAGTGTCACGACTTTGCCCTCTTTGGGTACAGCGAGCACCCCTCCCCCTGCACCAGCCCTTTTCTATGCACCATCCCCCTACCCCCCTGTCTCCTACACCCAGGCTGCTGTGGTCAGAGAGGTTGTACATTCCTGGAGGAGATTTTCTCCTCATGGCCACAGTATAGAGAGAGAGAGAGTAAAGTTTCCTAAAAAGAACAAAGGAATTTCTTCCACCTCACAGAACTGAAGAACCGAACAACATTTATGTTCTGGAGAAGGTATAAAAGATCGGTGAAGAATCCAGCTACGAACTGGTCCGTTTGGTACAATTTTGTGAAACTCATGGGAGGCAATACGGCCACATTACAATAACGCTGTTTATATAATAGCCTCAGATATGAGGCTTACATCTAATTGTTGAATAAGATGAATGAGTAAGGATGATACTGTTTGTGAAATTGTGTAATGTGATTTTGGACTGTTTAATGAAGGAAACTCCAATTCCCTTTGTTTAACTAAATCAGAGGACCGCCCATGAGCACAGTTATTGTCAGGCATCCTGGGACAGGCCCTTTTCTGCAATTCCGAATAAAACCCCCACCTTGATAATTTCTCAACAGACCATGTTTCTCTCAAATATGAGACGACAAAGGTTGCAGACCAGCTTCCCTCGATAACGAGAGGGCCAAGGTTTGAGACCAGACTGCTGAATATTTTAACCATCCCACGTGGTTAAACTCTTAGACTATCGATGCCGACAGAATAAGAACAAGTCTTTGATAATAATTACTGGTCTGCAGCTAGGAATTCGGTATCATTGAACGGGAAGTCCGACAAACTCCGAAACATCTATTCTATAACGACATGAATGAATGTCACTCTGAACTATCCATTCTAACCACGGCAGAGAGACAGAGAGGGCGGACAAACTCTCCAACAGAAACTGGCTTCTCAACAGAGATCCCGTCACACTGAGCGTAAATATATATATTGATTGCAATTGTTCCCGAATGAATGAACATTCATGTGCAAAGGATTAGCATTTCAATTGTTATAATTATCAACTGTGTGTTGTCTTATCTCAGTCGACCCCCACTTCCCTTTTGTACACCAAGCCGCGATGCCGGTTTATCCCACTAGGGAAACTCTGTTATCATTTCCTTGTAACCATCTACTGTTTGTTTATGCATTTCTGTGAATTACTTAGTTAGTAAATAAATGATTTTAAGACAATTGATGTATGGATGACTCGTAATGAAGACTGGGTTCGTGCAGATAACCAACAATTTACGACGTTTGGAATGAGACTGACGTGAGGTAAAATAAATAAATAATTAATTAAGAAGACTAATTGATCAGATATTTAAATATCTGAAAAGTTGTATTAGGAAAATTATAACTTTTAATCTGAATATTTTCCAAGGTGCCCCGACTTCCTAGTTAATTACACTTGCCTGATTAGTTAATCAGGAAATGCAATTACAGAGAATCTTTGATAAAAACTAAAAGTCTTCAGTTAATGATAGTAAAGACACGACACCAGGAACAATACCAGGACTAAACCATTTAGAGTGCTACATTCAAAACAGTGCTGGAACACCTCATAACGACGAATGTTAGAGACATAAACAAAAACACTTTCTGTACATATCTATGGTTGGAGATATGACAGCAGGCTTCTGTGTGCATGGCTCCAACAAGCCATATGCCTTAGAGGGGACACATAGGACCAACAATAGGTCAAAAACCTTCAGTTTTTACACAGACTGGCATACTGCACCAAGTGTTTACACAGACTGGCAGACTGCACCAAGTGACCTCTACACTATTTCCCCCCATGGGGATTGGAAACAGATGAAGTATCAGTTTTTGTATCTACAAGTTTATACAAAGTCACACTCCTTTTTTTCTCCTGGAATCTGAAATAACAATGTATTTATTGATGTACAACAGTGAAGAATGGGTCCATTTCTAAATGCATTTCTAGTTTGGTAGTGTCACGATCATTTAGAGAGGGATTGGACCAAGGTGCAGTGTGGACCAAGGTGCAGCGTACATTTGACATTTTATTTAAATGACACCGAAAACACAACAAAATACAAAAAAGAACGTAAAGCTACATGCAGTGCAGAAAGCAACTACACACAAACAAGATCCCACAAACTAAAGGTGGAAAAAAGGCTGCCTAAGTATGATCCCCAATCAGAGACAACAATAAACAGCTGCCTCTGATTGGGAACCATACTAGGCCAACAAAGAAATAGAAACATAGATTTGCCCACCCGAGTCACACCCTGACCTAACCAAATAGAGAATAAAAAATACTTTGCGACCTTTTGCCACATTTCAGGCTTCAAACATAAAGATATAAAACTGTATTTTTTTGTGAAGAATCAACAACAAGTGGGACACATGAAGTGGAACAATATTTATTGGATATTTCAAACTTTTTTAACAAATCAAAAACTGAAAAATTGGGCGTGCAAAATTATTCAGCTCCTTTACTTTCAGTGCAGCAAACTCTCTCCAGAAGTTCAGTGAGGATCTCTGAATGATCCAATGTTGACCTAAATGACTAATGATGATAAATACAATCCACCTGTGTGTAATCAAGTCTCCGTATAAATGCACCTGCACTGTGATAGTCTCAGAGGTCCGTTAAAAGCGCAGAGAGCATCATGAAGAACAAGGAACACACCAGGCAGGTCCGAGATACTGTTGTGAAGAAGTTTAAAGCCGGATTTGGATACAAAAAGATTTCCCAAGCTTTAAACATCCCAAGGAGCACTGTGCAAGCGATAATATTGAAATGGAAGGAGTATCAGACCACTGCAAATCTACCAAGACCTGGCCGTCCCTCTAAACTTTCAGCTCATACAAGGAGAAGACTGATCAGAGATGCAGCCAAGAGGCCCATGATCACTCTGGATGAACTGCAGAGATCTACAGCTGAGGTGGGAGACTCTGTCCATAGGACAACAATCAGTTGTATAATGCACAAATCTGGCCTTTATGGAAGAGTGGCAAGAAGAAAGCCATTTCTTAAAGATATCCATAAAAAGTGTTGTTTAAAGTTTGCCACAAGCCACCTGGGAGACACACCAAACATGTGGAAGAAGGTGCTCTGGTCAGATGAAACCAAAATTGAACTTTTTGGCAACAATGCAAAACGTTATGTTTGGCGTAAAAGCAACACAGCTGAACACACCATCCCCACTGTCAAACATGGTGGTGGCAGCATCATGGTTTGGGCCTGCTTTTCTTCAGCAGGGACAGGGAAGATGGTTAAAATTGATGGGAAGATGGATGGAGCCAAATACAGGACCATTCTGGAAGAAAACCTGATGGAGTCTGCAAAAGACCTGAGACTGGGATGAAGATTTGTCTTCCAACAAGACAATGATCCAAAACATAAAGCAAAATCTACAATGGAATGGTTCAAAAATAAACATATCCAGGTGTTAGAATGGCCAAGTCAAAGTCCAGACCTGAATCCAATCGAGAATCTGTGGAAAGAACTGAAAACTGCTGTTCACAAATGCTCTCCATCCAACCTCACTGAGCTCGAGCTGTTTTGCAAGGAGGAATGGGAAAAAATGTCAGTCTCTCGATGTGCAAAACTGATAGAGACATACCCCAAGCGACTTACAGTTGTAATCGCAGCAAAAGGTGGCGCTACAAAGTATTAACTTAAGGGGGCTGAATAATTTTGCACGCCCAATTTTTCAGTTTTTGATTTGTTAAAAAAGTTTGAAATATCCAATAAATGTCGTTCCACTTCATGATTGTGTCCCACTTGTTGTTGATTCTTCACAAAAAAATACAGTTTTATATCTTTATGTTTGAAGCCTGAAATGTGGCAAAAGGTCGCAAAGTTCAAGGGGGCCGAATACTTTCGCAAGGCACTGTATATGTCTCTTTTGCACATGAGCACATAGACAAACAAATCAATTCTAAAAGCTTTAACAAGAGAAAGGTATTTTGTTTCATTTGGAAACAGCATAGCATTTTGTACAAGCAGAATAGTTTGATCATTCCACCCACTAAATAGAACAGGGGTAGGAACCCTGTTCCCGGAGTGCCGCAGGTACCGCAGGATTTTGTTCTAACTAGGTACCACACCAGGGGTGCGTTCAGTTTGCTTTAACGCTAGTTATGTTGGGCACGATTTGTACTGAATTACATGTTTCCCAAAATGTTCTTGCACATTCTAGAACAGACTTTGAGATACTTTTGCTCCATTCAGTGGGTGTGGCTGCGGCACTCTAGGACCAGGATTGACTACCACTGACATCGAGGAATGGGAAAGGGAATACATCCATCCATGCATAGGAAAACACACCACTCCTCTTCTGACAGTAAGTGGAAATCATATCATGTCACACTGTTACATTTGAGTTTATTTGCATGAATTTCAAGCATGGCACAAAGTCAGAGAAGATTCAGCCCAAACCCTTTGGTAAAGGGGCTCAGTGAATGTGGAGTGGAATGTGTGCAGATGGGTCTGTTTTTCAGAGGACAGTTGGCCAGCTGGCCTGTCCAGATACACTCCAACTCTCTTGGGATGGGAGTGGGGGACATGTATGGCAGTACTCTTCCCATTGTGCCTGGCAAAGTAACTGTCATTATCTCATTTCAGACTCCAGGACTTGTCATTGTATCCAAGCAAACGGTCTTCATCAATTCCTCTCCTGTTGATTCCTTGATATGTCACTCCTATAAAAGCCCCTCTCCCAATCCAATTTGCCTCCCTGTCAGACCCTGTCGACACAGCACCTGTAGCCAGACCTTCAATCTCTCTGGGTGATCAGGATAGGGCTGCTGCATCCACATCCGGGTCACCCCTGTTTCCCTCAGACAGAGAGAGGTATTTGCTGTATGTGATGTGCTGTGTTTGGGTCCAGAGTGAGCTCACAGGCATCTGAATGAGAATGATAAGACAAAATGAATAGAAAAATCAATATTACAATGTCATAAAACTCATCCGAATATATAAAACTCAAACTTATCAACACGTGCTCAGTTCAATTGTAGCCCCATCATAATATCTATGCAGTAGCCCTTTTCCTCGTGATGAAATAAAATGACAGAATGGGTTTGAGTCAAAACCCTTTACTACGACCTGGTAGACTCACCTCACAAGATGTTTTCAGGATAAAAAGTGCAGTTGTTTGTAACAAAGACTGGTTTGATAGAATTCCAGACGAAATGTAGTTGCATCCTCTGTTTATACTCTGCATTTCCTTCTTGTCTTAAAATGCTTACTAACTCTCCACAGCAGTCATGATGACTTACATTTCATAAGCCCACGTTTGATCCTCCCCTTTCCATCATGGTCCACGCTAATGCAGAGAAACTGAAGAACAGACTGAGTATGGACATACACAACCAGTATGGAAAGTGTATAAAGTAAACCGTATAATACAAATGTATTATTTCAACCCACCACATATTTATTATTTACCTCAGTTTCTCCAGTTCACAGAGTGGATCATTCAGTACAGCAGACAACAGAGTCTCTGGGTTAATTGTAGTTTAGCTCTTTCAGGTGTGAAGGATTTGATCTCAGATCTGATGCAAGAGAAGCACAGCCTTCCTCTCAGACTCTACACAATGACAACCTGAAACAAGATGAAACAATTGTCAAAACTGTCACACAATAGTCACAAAACATTTGGGTCACTGCCCTCATTTTCAATGCAATCTCATGCATTCATTTATCTTTACACAATAACATTATTTTGCTGCTACAATTATAACCCCGTTACGGGGGCTGAGTCACTGGCTTACCCATGCCGTCCCTAGGAGGGGTGCATCACTTGAGTGGGCTGAGTCACTGGCTTACCCATGCCGTCCCTAGGAGGGGTGCATCACTTGAGTGGGCTGAGTCACTGGCTTACCCATGCCGTCCCTAGGAGGGGTGCATCACTTGAGTGGGCTGAGTCACTGGCTTACCCATGCCGTCCCTAGGAGGGGTGCATCACTTGAGTGGGCTGAGTCACTGGCTTACCCATGCCGTCCCTAGGAGGGGTGCATCACTTGAGTGGGCTGAGTCACTGGCTTACCCATGCCGTCCCTAGGAGGGGTGCATCACTTGAGTGGGCTTAGTCACTGACGTGATCTTCCTGCCCGGGTTGACGCCCCCCCTTGGGTTCGTGCCGTGGGGGAGATCTTCATGGGCTATACTCGGCCTTGTCTCAGTGTAGTAAGTTACCATTCTGTATTATGTATACTTCTGGCCCTTCTTTGGATACTGTGTTAACTAGCCTCCAGACGAGCTTCAATGCCATACAACCCTCCTTCCGTGGCCTCCAACTGCTCTTAAATGCAAGGTAAACTAAATGCATGCTCTTCAACCGATCGCTACCAGCACCAGCCCGCCCTTCAAGCAACACTACTCTGGACGGTTCTGACCTAGAATATGTGGACATCTACAAATACCTAGGTGTCTGGTTAGACTGTAAACTCTCCTTCCAGACTCACATTAAGCATCTCCAATCCAAAATTAAATCAAGAATCGGCTTCCAAATTCTCAACAAAGCATCCTTCACTCATGCTGCCAAACATACACTAGTAAAACGGATTATCATACCGATCCTTGACTTCGGCGATGTCATTTACAAAATAGCCTCCAACACTCTACTCAGCAAATTAGATAGTCTATCACAGTGCTATCCTTTTTGTGCTACCCACCACTGCAACCTGTATGCTCTCGTTGGCTGGCCCTCGCTTCATATTCGTCGCCAAACCCACTTGCTCCAGGTCATCTATAAGTCTTTGCTAGGTAAAGCCCCGCCTTATCTCAGCTCACTGGTCACCATAGCAGCACCCACCCGTAGCACGCGGTCCAGCAGGTATATTTCACTGGTCATCCCCAAAGCCAATTCCTCCTTTGGCTGCCTTTCCTTCAGTTCTCTGCTGCCAATGACTGGAACGAATTGCAAAAATCACGGAAACTGGAGACTCATATCTCCCTCACTAACTTTAAGCACCAGTTGTCAGAGCAGCTCACAGAACACTGCACCTGCACATAGTCCATCTGTAAATAGCCCATCCAACTACCTCATCCCCATACTGTTATTTTTATTAATTATTTTGCTCCTTTGCACCCCAGTATATCGACTTGCACATTCAGCTTCTGCACATCTATCACTCCAGTGTTTAATTGCTAAATTACAATTATTTGACCACTATGGCCTATTTATTGCATTACCTCCCTTATCTTACCTTATTTGCACACACTGTATATATACTTTATTGACTGTATGTTTTGTTTATTCCATGTTTAACTCTGCGTTGTTGTTTGTGTCACACTGTTTTGCTTTATCTTGGCCAGGTCGCAGTTGTAAATGAGAACTTGTTCTCAACTAGCCTACCTGGTTAAATAAAGGTGAAATACTGTATATATATATTTTTAAAGTTGGTGGTTGAATATATCCCTCTAGTTGTGTGGAGGCTGTGCTTTGGCAAAGTGGGTGGGGTTATATCCTGCCTGGTTGGACTTGTCCGGGGGTATAGACGGACGAGGCCACAGTATCTCCCGACCCCTCCTGTTTCAGCCTCCAGTAATTATGCTGCAATAGTTTGTATCAGGGGGCTAGGGTCAGTCTGTTATATCTGGAGTATTTCTCCTGTCTTATCTGGTGTCCTGTAATTTCCCCCGCTCTCTCTTTCTCTTCTGTCGGAGGGCCTGAGCCCTAGGACCGTGTTTCTGCTCCAGTTTCAACTGTTCTGCCTGCGGCTATGGAACGCTGACCTGTTCACGTGCTACCTTGTCCCGGACCTGCTGTTTTCAACTGCACCTGCTGTCTCTAACTCTGAATGATCGGCTATGAAAAGCCAACTGACATTTACTCCTGAGGTGCTGACCTGTTAAACTTGCACCCTCTACAACCACTGCGATTATTATTATTTGACCCGCTGGTCATCTATGAACATTTGAACATCTTGCCATGTAGCTATAATCTCCACCCGGCACAGCCAAAAGAGGACTGGCCACCACTCAGAGCCTGGTTCCTCTCTAAATTTCTTCCTAGGTTCCTGCCTTTCTAGTTTTTCCTAGCCACCATGCTTCTACATCTGCATTGCTTGCTGTTTGGGGTTTTAGGCTGGGTTTCTGTATAGCACTTTGACATCGGCTGATGTAAAAACGGCTTTATAAATTTTATTGAAAATTTGATAGACATGTGGCTTGACTGAACCATGCAGTAAAACTGTGGTGATTGGTCAAATTTGCAAGCCCTCTCATAATATATGGTGAGTTGTTGATTTTGCTAAACATGTCTCATACAATCCAAATGAACTTACTTCAATGTCTCCAGTTTCCAATGTAAATTTCCAGTCCAGAATAGAGCAGTTTCACCCCTGAATTCTGCAGGTCATTGTCACTCAGGTCCAGCTCTTACAGGTGTGAAGAGTTTGAGGCCAACATTGATTCAGCCTAAACACATAATAAGAATTATTACATACTACGAAAGAGTGGAAAGTTCCTTTGTTACTATTTCAATCAGAATTGGATTTAACTTGATTTGCATGTAAATACTATTTTAATTGTGATTTAAACAAAGATATGTACAAAGATATATATATAGCCAGTCAGACACCAACACCGTCCTACCTTACGAGCTAAAAACCCTTTTCTCCTGCTTCGAGCAACAAGCCTCAGAGCTGCAGAGGAGAGCCCCTGAAGACAACGAGGGCTATGTGCTTATGGTCTTCACGGAAGACGTATGTAAATCCTTAAAGCGTGTTAACCCTCGCAAGGCTGCCGGCCCAGACAGCATCCTTAGCTGCGGACTACAGCTCGACAGAGCATGTGCTGAGCAGCTAGCTGTTGCGTTCTCTGACATTTTCAGTCTCTCTCTAGCTCAGGCCGTTATCCCCACCTGCTTCAAGATGTCCACAATCATGCCTGTGCCCAAAAAAGGGAAAGTAACAACTGAATTACTACCGACCTGTAGTACTCACTTCTGTCATCAATGCTTCGGGAGGCTAGTCGAAGACTGCATCACTTCCTCCCTCCTCGACACATTCGACCCTCTCCAATTCGCCTACCGCCTGACAGATCCATGGACGACGCAATTGTCATTTCACTGCACATTGCCCTTAGCCACCTGGACAAGAGGAATACATATATTAGGATGCTGTTCATCGACTACAGCTCGACTTTCAATACCATGGTGCCCTCTAAGCTCACCACAAAGCTCACAACCCTGTGACTGAACTCCCTATGCAACTGGGTCCTGGACTGGCCGCCTCCAGATAGTGAAGGTAGGCAACATTACCTCCTCCACACTGATCCTCAACACCTCCTGTACTCCCTGTATATCCACAACTGCGTGGCATCACACAACTCCAACTTCATCAAGTTCGCTGATGACACGACAGTAGTAGGCCTGATTACCAACAACGACAAGCCAGCCTACAAGGAGGAGGTAGGCACTCTGATCGTGTGGCACCTACAACATCCGGTGTCGCAGGAAGGCCAAGAAGATCCTCAGGGACCTCCAGTCCACACTCCTTTCTGAAGATCTGTGTACACACTCATGAGTACACTGAAGCTTTTTTGACGCCACACTCTCTCAGGTCATCCTCATAGAAGATCAGATTGCCTTTTTCCAACTGTTTGAAGGCCAGTTTTCCGAGTTACATAATCACATCTTCATCATTGTGTAGAACTTTAGAGGTTCTAAGGTACTTCTGATTCCTCTGTTGGGTCTGAAATACCATAAAGTGAGCGAACATTTAAGACCGTCTTGGACATCTCTCCACTCTGCTTCACTCAACAGTCTCTCTAGAACAGTGGCTGAAATCCAACAGAACACTGGTATGTGGCACATGATGTGGAGACTCCTTGAAGTCTTTATGTGTGTGTTATGATTTTGTTGGCCAGGTTCTCATCATTGACTCTTTTCCCAAAGTAATCCTCCTTCTGTGGGTCGTTGAACCCTCCTACCACCGTCCACTGACTGATATGCTCTCGAGGGATTTGATCGACTGCTGCAGGTCGGGAGGTTATCCAGAGGAGAGTTCTCCTGTAACGAAGCTTGTGATCAGCACATCCACAGAGGCTGGCTGTGTCTCATCTGCCAACACTGTGTTATTATCAAAGTCCAGAGGCAGTCAACTCTCATCCAGACCGTCAAAGATGAACAAAACTTCAGACTCTCCCTCAAGAGTTGTAACGTCTTTCATGTTAGTGAATAATTGATGAAGCAGTTCAATCAGACTGCAGTCCAAATATTAGAATGAATCTTACAAAAAGGAAGTGGAAACATGAAATCAATGTTCTTGTTCTCCTTTCTTTCTGCCAGTCGCAGCACAGTTTTTCCCACGCCAGCAATGCCCATTGTAAGAACTGATTCGATTTTCTTCTCTTGGTCAAGCAGAGGTTTGAAAATGTTAATTGTGCTAATGGATTTCTGCTGAATCTGGTGTTCTGGCTAACAGATGTCTGACCTTGTGCTCATCAATGACCCCTCCCCAGTCCCCCTCGATCACATGCAGCTCAGTGTAGATCTTGTTTAGTAAGGCAGAGCTTGCAAGAAAGGCATTTCACTGTACTTGTGCATGTGACATAATAAAAATAAAAAACTTAAACCGATCAGTAGCCTTGTGAGGGTACAATCACTGGGGAAGCCAAGAGAGAAAAAAGAAGCCATATTAAAACCTATGTGTTGTGATAATTGGGTTGTTTGCTCTATAACCTGTTGCCCCATGGTGTCGGTGGGGCTATGGTATGGGAAGGCATAAGCTACGGACAACGAACACAATTGCATTTTTATCGATGGCACTTTGAATGCACAGAGATACCATGACAAGATCCTGAGGCCCATTGTCGTGCCATTCATCTGCCACCATCACCTCATGTTTCAACCAGATAATGAATGGGCTCATGTCACAAGGATCTGCACACTTCCTGGAAACTGAAAATGTACCAGTTCTTCCTAGGCCTGCATACTCACCAGACATGTTACCCATTGAGCATACTCCCCCCATAAATGATAACCTGTTATTGTAATGATGCGAGGTAGCATGTCTTTGGGTATGATATTTGTGCATGTAACTTTCCCACTCATCATTGGTCACGATTCATTCAGGATTATCCATAATCATTCATGTAGAAGTGTTTAGAAACATAGTCTATTCTTATTTACAATAAAAGTGACTCCAAAATGACACAATATGTGATTTACCATTAATTTCCACTGGGCACAAAATAATCTGGGGAAAAAAAAGCAAATGCATCCAACACATTTGTAGAGTCACAAGCTTGATGTAGTTTTTATTCATAATCTTTTTTTCACCTTTTATTTAACCAGGTAGGCTAGTTGAGAACAAGTTCTCATTTACAACGGCGACCTGGCCAAGATAAAGCAAAGCAGTGCGACACAAACAACAACACAGAGTTACACATGGAATAAACAAACATACAGTCAAAAACACAATAGAGAAAAAGTCTATATACTGTGTGTGCAAATGAGGTAGTCATTGAGTGCTATGAATATGGGACCAAATACCTAACTTTTTACTACTTAAATACAGATATCGCAATGGATGAAAATACCCCCAGATTAAAGCTGACTGTCTGCACTTTAACCTCAGTGATTGTATCATTTAAAATCAACAAGGCAAATCAACAAAGTGCATTATCACTTTTCCATTAAATAAATGTTGAATATTCCCTGGGAAGGCAGATAATGCGTTTTTATCAAAAGCAATTATTTTGTATGTGAAAACAGAATCCTACTCATCACTCAAATCAAATCAATTAAAATGTATTTATATAGCCCTTCGTACATCAGCTGATATCTCAAAGTGCTGTACAGAAACCTAGCCTAAAACCCCAAACAGCAAGCAATGCAGGTGTAGAAAAACTCCCTAGAAAGGCCAAAACCCAGGAAGAAACCTAGAGAGGAACCAGGCTATGAGGGGTGGCCAGTCCTCTTCTGGCTGTGCCGGGTGGAGATTATAACAGAACATGGCCAAGAAATTCAAATGTTCATAAATGACCAGCATGGTCAAATAATAATAATCACAGTAGTTGTCGAGGGTGCAGCAAGTCAGCACCTCAGGAGTAAATGTCAGTTGGCTTTTCATAGTCGATCATTAAGAGTATCTCTACCACTCTTGCAGTCTCTAGAGAGTTGAAAACAGCAGGTCTGGGACAGGTAGCATGTCCGGTGAACAGGTCAGGATTCCATAGCCGCAGGCAGAACAGTTTAAACTGGAGCAGCAGCACTGCCAGGTGGACTGGGGACAGCAAGGAATCATCATGCCAGGTAGTCCTGAGGCATGGTCCTAGGGCTCAGGTCTTCAGAGAGAGAGAAAGAAAGAGAGAAAGAGAGAATTAGAGAGAGCATACTTAAATTCACACAGGACACCAGATAAGACAGGAGAAGTACTCCAGATATAACAAACTGACCCTAGCCCCCCGACACATAAACTACTGCAGCATAAATACTGGAGGCTGAGACAGGAGGGGTCAGGAGACACTGTGGCCCCATCCGATGATACCCCAGGACAGGGCCAAACATGAAGGATATAACCCCACCCACTTTGCCAAAGCACAGCCCCCACACCCCTAGAGGGATATCTTCAACCACCAACTTACCATCCTAAGACAAGGCCGAGTATAGCCCACAAAGATCTCCGCCACGGCACAACCCAAGGGGGGGTGCCAACCCAGACAGGAAGATCACATCAGTGACTCAGCCCCTGTAATAGGGTTAGAGGCAGAGAATCCCAGTGGAAAGAGGGGACCGGCCAGGCAGAGACAGCAAGGGCGGTTCATTGCTCCAGAGCCTTTCCGTTCACCTTCACACTCCTGGGTCGGACTACACTCAATCATATGACCCACTGAAGAGATGAGTCTTCAGTAAAGACTTAAAGGTTGAGACCGAGTCTGCGTCTCTCACATGGGTAGGCAGACCATTCCATAAAAATTGAGCTCTATAGGAGAAAGCCCTGCCTCCATCTGTTTGCTTAGAAATTCTCGGGACAATTAGGAGGCCTGCGTCTTGTGACCGTAGGTATGTGTGTAGGTATGTACGGCAGGACCAAATCAGAGAGATAGGTAGGAGAAAGCCCATGTAATGCTTTGTAGGTTAGCAGTAAAACCTTGAAATCAGCCCTTGCTTAACATGAAGTCAGTGTAGGGAGGCTAGCACTGGAGTAATATGATCACATTTTTTAGTTTGAGTCAGGATTCTAGCAGCCATATTTAGCACTAACTGAAGTTTATTTAGTGCTTTATCTGGGTAGCCGGAAAGTAGAGCATTGCAGTAGTCTAATCTAGAAGTAACAAAAGCATGGATTAATATTTCTGCATCATTTTTGGACAGAAAGTTTCATATTTTTGCAATGTTACATAGATGGAAAAAAGCTGTCCTTGAAACAGTCTTGATATGTTCATCAAAAGAGAGATCAGGGTCCAGAGTAACGCCGAGGTCCTTCACAGTTTTATTTGAGACGACTGTACAACCATTAAGATTAATTGTCAGATTCAACAGAAGATCTCTTTGTTTCTTGGGACCTAGAACAAGCATCTCTGTTTTGTCCAAGTTTAAAAGTAGAAAGTTTGCAGCCATCCACTTCCTTATGTCTGAAACACAGGCTTCTAGCGTGGGCAATTTTGGGGATTCACCATGTTTCATTGAAATGTACAGCTGTGTGTCATCCACATAGCAGTGAAAGTTAACATTATGTTTTCAAATGACATCCTCAAGAGGTAAAATATATAGTGAAAACAAGAGTGGTCCTAAAACGGAACCTTGAGGATCACCGAAATTTACAGGTGATGTCTCAGAGGACAAACCATTCACAGAGACAAACTGATATCTTTCCGACAGATAAGATCTAAACCAGGCCAGAACTTGTCCGTGTAGACCAATTTGGGTTTCCAATCTCTCCAAAAGAATGTGGTGATCGATGGTTTCAAAAGCAGCACTAAGGTCTAGGAGCACGAGGACAGATGCAGAGCCTCGGTCTGATGCCATTAAAAGGTAATTTACCACCTTCACAAGTGCAGTCTCAGTGCTATGATGGGGTCTAAAACCAGACTGAAGCATTTCGTATACATTGTTTGTCTTCAGGAAGGCAGTGAGTTGCTGCGCAACAGCTTTTTCTAAAATCTTTGAGTGGAATGGAAGATTCGATATAGGCCGATAGTTTTTTATATTTTCTGGGTCAAGGTTTGGCTTATTCAAGAGAGGCTTTATTACTGCCACTTTTAGTGAGTTTTGTACACATCCGGTGGATAGAGAGCCGTTTATTATGTTCAACATAGGAGGCACGCAGGTGTTCCTTTTGTCCAGGTGGGAAAGGGCAGTGTGGAGTGCAATAAATATTGCATCATCTGTGGATCTGTTAGAGCGGTATGCAAATTGGAGTGGGTCTTGGAATTTTGGGATAATGGTGTTGACGTGAGCCATGACCAGCCTTTCAAAGCACTTCATGTTACAGACGTGAATGCTACTGATCAGTAATCATTTAGGGAGGTTACCTTCGTGTTCTTGGGCACAGGGACTATGGTGGTTTAAGACATGTTGGTATTACAGACTTGGACAGGGAGAGGTTGAACATTTCAGTGAAGACACTTGCCAGTCGGTGCTCGCAGTACATGTCTTGGTAATCCCTGTGGCCTTGTGAATGTTGACCTGTTTAAAGGTCTTAATCACTTCGGCTGTGGAGAGCGTGATCACACAGACTTCCGGAACAGCTGGTGCTTTCATGTATGTTTCAGTGTTATTTGCCTCTTAGCGAGCAAAGAAGTAGTTTAGTTCGTCTGGTAGGCTCATGTCATTTGGCAGCTCTTGACTGTGCTTCCCTTTGTAGTCTGTAATGGCTTGCAAGCCCTGCCACATCTGACGAGCATCAGAGCTGGTGTAGTACGATTCGATATTATGGCAAGAACAGTTAAAATAAGAAAAGAGAAACTACAGTCCATCATTACTTGAAGATATGAAGGTCAGTCAATTCGGAACATTTCAAAAACAAATTCAAGTGTAATCGTAAAAAAGCATCAAGCGCTATGATAAAACTGGCTCTCATGAGGATTGCCACAGGAAAGGAAGAGCCAGAGTCACCTCTGCTGCAGAGGATAAGTTCATTAGAGTTACCAACCTCAGAAATTGCAGCCCAAATAAATGCTTCACGGAGTTCAAGTAACAGACCCATCTCAACATCAACTGTTCAGAGTAAACTCCGTGAATCAGGCCTTCATGGTCGAAATGCTGCAAAGAAACCAGTACTAAAGGTCACCAATAAGAAGAATGGACTTGCTTGGGCCAAGAAACACGCAATGTACATTAGACCGGTGGAAATCTGTCCTTTAGTCTGTTGAGTCCAAATTTGAGATTATTGGTTCCAACCACCGTGTCTTTGTGAGACGTAGAGTAGGTGAACAAATTATCTCTGCATGTATGGTTCCCACTGTGAAGCATGGAGGAAGAGGTATTATGGCGTGGGAGTGCTTTGCTGGTGACACTGTCAGTGATTTATTTAGAATTCAAGGCACACTTAACCAGCATGGCTACCACAGCATTCTGCAGTGATATGCCATCCCATCTGGTTTGCGCTTAGTGGGAATAAACATTTTTTTTCAACAGGACTATGACCCAAAACACCCCTCCAGGCTGTGTAAGGACTATTTCACCAAGGAGAGTGATGGAGTGATGCATCAGATGACCTGGCCTCCGCAATCACCCAACCTCAACCCAATTGAGATGGTTTGGAATGAGTTGGACCGCAGAGTGAAGGAAAAACAGCCAACAAGTGCTGAGCATATGTGTTATTTTATAGTTTTGATGTATTCACTATTATTTTACAATGTAGAAAATAGTTCAAATAAGAGAAACCCTTGAATGAGCAGGTGTGCCCAAAAGAGGTGGAAATAAATTAATAAAACCAAAAGCTTACCTTGGCTTGGAATAGTTCCAGTGTTGGATAGCTATAGCCAGCAACCTAACATAGCATGCCTTGATGTTTGAGCCGGGTGTTTGAGTAGGCTACACTAGCTAGCTGTGAAAGTGAAAAAAATACATTCAAATATAACTAGCTCTGTCTCTCCCTCTCTCTCTTGCTTCTTCATTTATTTATTTTTTAAATTCAAACATTTAAACTATTGTCTTCCTCTCTTTGAGTCAACTACTCACCACAATTTATCCACTGCAGTGCTAGCTAGCTGTAGCTTATGCTTTCAGGACTAGATTCATTCTCTGATCCTTGGAGGAAGGAAGCTAGCTGTCCTCTGGCTACACCATGGTGCTACCCTACAGAGTGCTGCTGAGGCTACTGTAGACCTTCAGTGCAAAACAGTGTGCTTTAATAAATTATTTGGTGACATCACGTAAATATGTTTAGTATCGTTTTATCTAAAAATGATAGCTTTTTTAATGTTTCACTATTTTTTAAATGGAATTCACTGAGGAGGCCTTCCCTTCTTCCTCTGAGGAAGTCTCCACTGGCCTGCACATATCTGTGTATCTGGCATGCACCACACTCAATGTTCTCTGCTGACAACACACCTGGGTCATATTCACTAGGACCCAAACAGAAGAAAACTGGTCGAAATGGGGAGGGACCTAACTGAATTTGTCCAAAAGAAATGGTTGTTTTGGTTGTCAGTTTGCTACAGTGTGCAGTGCACTAATTAATTTGACACTGCTTACCTGTCTACCTGTGCAATCTGAAGGGTGTGCCTCTGACCTATGATGACGTCAGTGTGCTGGGGCAGCATGGAGACATCTACGACGATAACGGATACATTCACCTCGACATACAAGCCAACTTTGTCATCCCCCCCCCCAGAGAGGACAGAAACTACTGGTGAGAGCTTTGTAACTGTGTGTGTGACATCAGATCGACACAGAACAGATGTGACTTACAGAAAGAAGACTGCAGTGTGGATATGTTGTAGTTAGTTACAATGATAACATACTGTATATGGAAAGAGTCAGAAACACTGCTTGGAAAGGTCTAGTTGAAGCTAACTCTCTCCTCTCCCATCCCTCCTCCCCTCTCCCTACTCCTATCCCTCTCTCCCCTTCCTTTCCTCTCCAGGGTAGAGTAAATAAGCTTGGTGTGAGTCATGAGTCTGATCCACGGCTCTTTTAACGACAGTATTCCGAAGCCGGCCCATGTCACCATGGAGACCTGGAGGGAGGCAGGGCCCAGGATAGGAGCGGAGCTGGAGTTTGAGGTCTGTTAGCTGGACTCAGACACAGTCGGAGTCCTGCTGATCAGAGGACGAATGGACAGGAAACAGTAGGTTAGAGAGTGTGTGTCTGAGATGGTCTATATTGCTGTTGGACTGGCCTGCACAGAATCAGTAGTCAAGAAATTTCCTTGTATCCCAAATAAATACTAAAGTGTGTGTGCCTGCGCTGGATGTGTGGTGTGTGTGTGTGTGTGTGTGTGTGTGTGTTGTGTTTTCTCACTCTCAGGGTTCAGGAGCTGATGACAGCATGAGAGAGTTTTGATCCCAACGACCCTGCAGAGCAGCTGAAGGAACCAGACACAGAACCTGCTCTAGAACCTGATCTAGAACCAAGCCAGGACTTTCTTGACGCCACTGGGAAACTCAAGAGGAGGAGAAAGAAAACACAGTGGAAGAGACTGCAGTAACAACATCCAACCAGCAGGGAGGCGCTGTGTTTGGAACAGCAAAGGACAGCGCCACTAACGGCCACATATAGGAGAGGAGGAAAAAAAGAAGGTGACGCGACAGAAAGTCAAGGAGTGGGCAGTGGAGTGGTCTCCCGTGGAGTTGAAGGGGAGAAACTCCAGCGGTTCCCTTAGTGACAAGTTAAACAGGAAGAGAAAACGGGGAGATGATATCGTGTCCTGTCTCCATGGCGATTCTGAAACCCAAAACCAAGAAGAAGAAAAATAAATATGACTGTGACACTGACTAGAAGACTGAAGCAAGATTATTTTGTGAAACTGAATGAACATTAAAAGATGGTGATGATGACGACTATAGTGAAATGCCTTAAGTAGACCCGGTGACTTTGTTTGTTTAGCTAATCACAGCCCCAGGACTCCCATGTTGTTGGGGGCATCCTTTTCACAGCTGTTAACATTGTTTCCTATAGAAACCTGTAGAAGTAATTTATTTTAGAACTACAGCTTTACCCTTCTAGCTATCACTAGAGCACATCAACATGCTGTAGGGTTGTTCAACAGGTCTTAACCAGTGTCTTAAACTTGTCAGTCTTCAATCTGAAATGGAAGCCAATTCCCTATGGAGTGCACTAATTTTGACCAGGGCCACATTGGGCTATTCTATAGGGCCTGGCCCTTGCCAAAAGTAGTGCATTATGTAGAATGCCATTTTGGACATGTTGTTTGTTGCGTTATGCCATTTTCTTAACGGTCTCAGAGAGAGGGAAACATGTTGCTAGTATCCAGCCCTTCTACGTTTGTATAGGTGCCACATTGAAGGCTTTAGTAAAGCAGAGAAAAGTGTTTATATTAGTTAAATAATTATAGATTTGGAAGTGACTGTGTTGTGTGCCATTCATAAGTTTGTGTGGTAGAGGATAGCAGTTGTAATTGTAGATGTGGGTGGTCATTGAGTGATGTACTGTATGTCCTCAAAGACACCTCCCCAAGTCACCTGAGTGGGTGTGTTGTTACACTGTTTACCAGGAAGTTATTATTATACAATCTGGACGGTTTATACAGGGAGGGGGAGTGCAGAGTCATTTCAAATATGTTGAGCCACAACCCTCCCCTCACTTCATGTGAGGAACAGAATGGAAAACAGAGCTGAATACACAGGTGAGAAATAGATAGCTAGGCCTACTGTTAGGTGTGTGTCTATCTAATATGATTGATGATGTGCTTTTTTGTTAGGATAGAATAAGACTTAGGACCTGCAGTAGGGTTTGTCAGTTTATTTCGGTGCAGCAAAACTTAACAATACTCCCCTTTCTTGCAACGAAACATTTCTCAGAATAAGTGTCTGTTAAATGACCAAAGTGTAATGTCTGAGGCATCGGGTGGGTGGAGTTTGCACATTTGAGACCATTCCATTGGTTCTTAAGTGAAATCTCTTGCGAGATGAGTGAAGCACATGAACTGTAGTCCTTACCTACTCTCCACTCAAGTAGTTTCCTCATTCATTGAACGGGTGTTTTCACTGCAGTCATAAGAATGGAATGTAGACAAACAGATGTCTTATGATGCTGTGCGTTTTCAAGAAAAATAAGTGGAGGCAGAGAGAAAGAGGAAGTTTATGAAAGAAAGAGTTAGGCTAAAACAAAGAATGACTCTTCCTGGGGTCTAGCAACATTAAGGCAGTTATATACAAGTTAAAATATTACATCTCATTACATTTCATAACACTTTTCACAACACATTAAGTGTGTGCCCTCAGGCCACTACTCTACTACCACATATCTACAATACAAAATCCATCTGCACGTGTGTGTGGAGTGCGTGTCTTATCATGTGTGTGTGTGTGTATCTTCACAGTCCCCACTGTTCCATAAGGTGTATTTTAATCTGTTTTTTTTTTTACATCTGATTCTACTGCTTGCATCAGTTACCTGATGTGGAATAGATTTACATGTAGCCATGGCTCCATGTAGTACTGTGCCCCTCCCATAGTCTGTTCTGGACTTGAGGATTGTGAAGAGACCTTTGGTGGCATCAAATCAAATCAAATGCTATTAGTCACATGCACCAAATACAGGTGTAGACCTTACAGTGAAATGCTTATTTACGAGCCCCTAACCAACAATGCAGTTTAAAAAAAATACAGATAAGAATAAGACAAAAGTAACAAGTAATTAAAGAGCAGCAGTAAAAGAACAATAGCGAGACTAAATACAGGGGGTACCGATACAGAGTCAATGTGCGGGGGCACCGGTTAGTTGAGGTAGTATGTACGTAGTACATGTAGGTAGAGTTATTAAAGTGACTCAGCATGTCTTGTGGGGTATGCATGGGTGTCCGAGCTGTGATTTAAACAGACACCTCAGTGCATTCAGCATGTGTCACTAATATCACCGAAGGTGGCTCCCCTTCCAGTTTGGGTGGCGCTTGGCGGTCGTCGTCGCCGGTCTACTAGCTGCCACCAATCCCTTTTTCCCTTTTCGTTTGGTTTTGTCTAATTGTTTTCATCTGTTCCTTGTTGGGGTTTTGGGGTTGGTGTTATTTAAGTTCGATTAGCCCGCTTGTGTTTGTGCGGGCTTGTTTCTGTTATGTAGAGGTGTTGTTATGATTGTGGGGTTTCCGCTGTCCGGTTAGATACCAGTGTGTATTTTAGGTGGAGTGTATTTACGCCTGTGTTCGGCGTCACCTATTTGTACATTTTTTGGTTGGACATTAAAGCGTGTTTTTCCCGTATCCTTGGCTCTCTGCGCCTGACTCCACACCCAGTCACTCTTTGAATGTTACAGCCTGTCAACACTTCTTACAAAGACAAGTCGTGACGAAGTCAATCTCTCCTCCAATATGAGCCATGAGAGATTGACATGCATATTATTAATGTTAGCTCTCCGTGTACTTTTAAGTACCAGCCGTGCTGCCCTGTTCGGAGCCAATTGCAATTTTCCTAGGTCCCTCTTTGTGGCACATGACCACATGACTGAACAGTAGTCCAGGTGCGACAAAACTAGGGCCTGTAGGACCTGTCTTGTTGATAGTGCTGTTAAAAAATCAGAGTAGCGCTTTATTATGGACAGACTTCTCCCCATCTTAGCTCAATATGTTTTGACCATGACAGAAAACAAAACTTTTAAAATACGGTGAAAGTGCTTGAGCCACACTACAAAATCGACAAATTCTCCAAGGGATCCTCTGTTGCCCTCACCACAGATGGGTGTACCTCCAGGGCAATGGAAAGCTACTTGACTGTGACTGCTCACTACACCACAGAGGAGTGGGAGATGTGAAGTCCAGTGTTACAGACACACCCCCTCTATGAGAGTGACAAAGGCACAAATCTGGCGCAGGTACTGCTAGGAGCAGTAGCAGAGTGGAGGCAAGAGAAGCACAATAGCAATATCCCAATCACCACAGATAATGCCAAGAACCAAGTAAATGCAGTGATAGAAGCTGGACTGGGGCCACAGATAGCTTGCTTTGCACATGTGATCAATTTAGCATCCTAAAGGGGAATCTCAGTGAACCAGATGGACCGCCTCCTTGGGAGGATCAGTAAGGTGGTTTCCTTTTTCCACCAAAGCCCAAAAGCCACTCATGTGCTTAAGACCAAGCAAGACCTGCTACCAAGCTCATACACCATGTCACAACAAGATGGAACTCCACTTGACATGTTGGAGAGCTATCTTGAGCAGCAGGCAGCTGTATACTCTGCACTAACAGACAAGACCCTGAAAAAACATAAAGACATTGTCACCTTGTCTGATGATGGCGTGGAAGTGGCAGAGGAGGTCCTCCAGGTGCTCAAACCCCTCAAAACGGTTACAACCCTATTGAGCACTGAAACTGCACTGTCTGTGTCCATGATCCTACCTCCTGAAAACAAGGATTCTACCATCTATGGCCCCAAGTGAGGAAGACAGCACCATCACTAGAGATGTCAAGTCTGCAGGCAAGACGTTTGCCAACACCATCAAAGAGGAGGTGGCATCCTACAAGGCAGCAAGCAGCATTCCAGTGGGCGGTGATCCACTGGCATGGTGGAATAGCATGATGGCAAGATGCTACCTGGCAGTGCCTGGTACTTCAGTTCCTAGCGAGAGGGTGTTCTCCACAGCAGGGGACATAGTGACTGCAAAGAGGTCTAGCCTCTCCCCAGACTACGTAAACATTCATATTTTTGAAAAATTATTTGAAGTTATATTGTTTAATATATATTTAATATATATTGTTTAGTCCACTATTGTTTAAATGAAGAAGGTTTCATGCCTCATATTGCACTTTAATTTAACAATTGAGTATTGAATATTTTATTTTAATATTTTATTTAAACATTGAAAAGTTCCTTGCTTGTGTGTTCACGCTTGTGTGTGTTCTTTAAGTAAGAAATGGAAAGCAAAGTTATATTAGTCTCTCTTTTTTTGTTGCTGATCCTAAAAATGGTCTGATCTGTGACTCAAAACCGTGATAAGATCCGAACCGTGAGTTTTGTGATCCATTGCACCACTAGTGTATAGTGTTGAGTCATCCACATACAGTGGGGCAAAAAAAGTATTTAGCCAGCCACCAATTGTGCAAGTTCTCCCACTTAAAAAGATGAGAGAGGCCTGTAATTTTCATCATAGGTACACTTCAACTATGACAGACAAAATGTAGATTTTTTTTCTCCAGAAAATCACAGATTTTTAATGAATTTATTTGCAAATTATGGTGGAAAATAAATATTTGGTCACCTACAAACAAGCAAGATTTCTGGCTCTCACAGACCTGTAACTTCTTCTTTAAGAGGCTCCTCTGTCCTCCACTCGTTACCTGTATTAATGGCACCTGTTTGAACTTGTTATCAGTATAAAAGACACCTGTCCACAACCTCAAGCAGTCACACTCCAAACTCCACTATGGCCAAGACCAAAGAGCTGTCAAAGGACACCAGAAACCAAATTGTAGACCTGCACCAGGCTGGGAAGACTGAATCTGCAATAGGTAAGCAACTTGGTTTGAAGAAATCAACTGTGGGAGCAATTATTAGGAAATGGAAGACATACAAGACCACTGATAATCTTCCTCGATCTGGGGCTCCACGCAAGATCTCACCACGTGGGGTCAAAATGATCACAAGAACGGTGAGCAAAAATCCCAGAACCACACGGGGGGACCTAGTGAATGACCTGCAGAGAGCTGGGACCAAAGTAACAAAGCCTACCATCAGTAACACACTACGCCGCCAGGGACTTAAATCCTGCAGTGCCAGACGTGTCCCCCTGCTTAAGCCAGTACATGTCCAGGCCCGTCTGAAGTTTGCTAGATGATCCAGAAGAAGATTGGGAGAATGTCATATGGTCAGATGAAACCAAAATATAACTTTTTGGTAAAAACTCAACTCGTCGTGTTTGGAGTTGCATCCAAAGAACACCATACCTACTGTGAAGCATGGGGGTGAAAACCTCCTTCCATCAGCAAGGGCATTGAAGATGAAACGTGGCTGGGTCTTTCAGCATGACAATGATCCCAAACACACCGCCCGGGCAACGAAGGAGCGGCTTCGTAAGAAGCATTTCAAGGTCCTGGAGTGGCCTAGCCAGTCTCCAGATCTCAACCCCATAGAAAATCTGTAGAGGGAGTTGAAAGTCCGTGTTGCCCAGCAACAACCCCAAAACATCAATGCTCTAGAGGAGATCTGCATGGAGGAATGGGCCAAAATACCAGCAACAGTGTGTGAAAACGTTTGACCTCTGTCATTGCCAACAAAGTGTATATACAAAGTATTGAGATAAACTTTTGTTATTGACCAAATACTTATTTTCCACCATAATTTGCAAATAAATTAATTACACATCCTACAATGTGATTTTCTGGATTTTTTTTTCTTCTAATTTTGTCTGTCATAGTTGAAGTGTACCTATGATGAAAATTACAGACCTCTCTCATCTTTTTAAGTGGGAGAACTTGCACAATTGGTGGCTGACTAAATACTTTTTTGCCCCACTGTACATTTGATTTCCATTGATAATTTTTGTGTGATTTTGTTGTCAGCACATTCAACTATGTAAAGAAAAAAGTATTTAATAAGAATATTTCATTAATTCAGATCCAGGATGTGTTATTTTAGTGTTCCCTTTATTTTTTTGAGCAGTGTACATCAAGGAGTCTCCACATCATGTGCCACATACCAGTGTTCTGTTGGATTTCAGCCACTGTTCTAGAGAGACTGTTGAGTGAAGCAGAGTGGAGAGATGTCCAAGACGGTCTTAAATGTTCGCTTACTTTATGGTATTTCAGACCCAACAGAGGAATCAGAAGTACCTTAGAACCTCTAAAGTTCTACACAATGATGAAGATGTGATTATGTAACTCGGAAAACTGGCCTTCAAACAGTTGGAAAAAGGCAATCTGATCTTCTATGAGGATGAGAAGCTTCAGTGTATTCAGGAGTGTGTACACAGACCTTCAGAAAAGAATGTAGGCTGATCCAGGGTAAGGTGTGCTGCTTTGTTCATCTGAGCATTCAGGAGTTTCTGGCTGCTTTATATTTTTTCACATTCATCAACCGTGGAAAAAATCCACTCATCAAAAACAAATCCTAGAAATGTTCCTCATCATCCATCCACAAATGAATTATCAACTTACACAAGAGAGCTGTGGACAATGCCTTACAGAGCGAGAATGGACACCTGAACCTGTTCCTCCGCTTCCTTCTGGACCTCTCACTGGAGTCCAATCAGACTCTTCTAGGAGGTTTATGGACTCAGAAAGGAAACAGGTCACAGACCAATGAGGAAACAGTTGAGTTCATCAAGGAGAAATCAGAGAGAATCCCTCTCCCGAGAGGTGAATCAATCTGTCCCACTGTCTGAAGGAGCTGAATGACCATTCTCTAGTGGAGGAGATCCAAAGCTTCCTGTCTCTCAGAATTCAAACTCTCCCCTGAACAGTGGTCAGCTCTGGTCTTTGTTTTACTGACTTCAGAAAAGTTGTATTTGACCTGAAGAAATACTCCAGACAGAGGAAGAATTTCTGAGGCTGCTGCCAGTGGTCAAAGGCTCCAGAACAGCTCTGTGAGTACTTAGTATTAGATCACAATAACAACAAATCCCCATAATCAATCATATTATGCTTTATTTATACAAATATGGATTGGTGACAAGTAACTTTCAACTGTTTTGCAATCTTATTTTTTGTTTAGGCTGAATCAATGTAAACTCACAAGGAGAAGGTTTGGCCTCAGCTCTTAACTCAAACTCCTGACACCTAAGAGAACTGGACATGAGTGACAATGACCTGCAGGATTCAGGAATGGGGAGTCCACACTGTAAACTAGAGACACTGAAGGGAGAAATACTATGATGTTATAATGAACTTATAAAGTGTACCACAGTTGAAGTGGGAAGTTTACATACACTTAGGTTGGAGTCATTAAAACCTGTTTTTCAACCGCTGTTGGATATACAGATATTCCTTCTCCTCTATGTTGTGTAAGTCCCACTCTAACCACTAGAGATCAGCATATACATGTTAAAAAGTAAACACTGATATTCTCCTTATTGGTCTAATGATCACGGTCTTTTCCCGCTCTCTGTATCCTGTTAACTTACAATAAAGATGATTGATTATTGTACAGCGTGTGTTGATGTCTTTCTTGACATAATAGGCCTACTTAGGCAGTCCCAATCTGGCTTTTATAATTGTGTTCAGGAGGAGTATTTTGTATTGTCTGTTAAAGTCTTACTGGCAAAGTTAGATAACTGGGGTTGCTGTGCGTTGGAGATAGTGGTGCCGTCAGGGGCCAAGTTCTCAATCTTGCCACGCCCTTCCAGCACCCGGATTGGAGCCCACCTTAGGCTCGTTGGCTTGTCAAGGCAGTGATTGACTGGGCAATATGACCTGCAGTTCTTTGATTGGCTGCTGCCACAACACAGGGGGAGAGGAGTGGAGAGAGGACGTATGTCGATGCATTTATTAATGAAGCCGGTGACTGATATGGTATACTCCTCAATGCCATCGGATGAATCCCAGAAGTATTCTAGTCTGTACTAGCGAAACAGTCCTGTAGCTTAGCATCCACTTAATCAGACCACTTCCGTATTGAGCGCGTCACTGGTACTATCTGTTTGAAAGTTTGCTTGTAAGCAGGAATCAGGAGGATAGAGTTATGGTCAGATTAGCCAAATGGAGGGCGAGGGAGAGCTTTGTACGCATCTCTGTGTGGAGTAAAGGTGATTTCAGTCTTCCTGCATTAAAGTCCTCAGCCACTAGAAGTGCCGGCTCTTGATGAGCATTTTCTTGTTTGCTTACGGCCTTATACAGCTTGTTGATTGCAGTCTTAGTGCCAGTGTCGGTTTGTGGTGGTAAATAGACAGCTACGAAGAATATAGATGACAACTATTTTGGTAAATAGTGTGGTCTACAGCTTATCATGAGGTATTCCAACTCAGGCGAGCAAAACCTTGAGACTTTCTTCGTATTAGAGATCGTGCACCAAACGTTGTTAATAAAGTCACACAGACACTCCACCCTGATCTTACCGGACGGAGGCTGCTGTTCGGCCTTCCCGATGCACGGAAAACCCAGCTAACTGCATATTATCCATTTCCTTGTTCAGCCACACACACACACACACACACACACACACACACACACACACACACACACACACACACACACACACACACACACACACACACACACACACACACACACACACACACACACACACACACACACACACACACACACACACACACACTACTGGAGAGCTCTCTTCTAGTGTTACCACTTTGTGATAGGGCAGCACTAGATAGGTAAGGTCGGCCGGGTCTGATTCAGCTCTGAACGCTTGTCTTCAGAACAACGGGGCAGCACTAGATAGGTAAGGTCGGCCGGGTCTGATTCAGCTCTGGACGCTTGTCTTCAGAACAACGACACACACACACACACACACACACAACACAGCAGGTCCTGCTACTCTCCTTGGCGTCGCATGTCTGACGTTGTCACAGTGATAAATAGTGACACTGCTCCTTAGTCAGCAAGAGAGCCCCTGGCTGAGTTTGATGCCGTGGTCCCTGTCAACACACTCACACGATGGATACGGTGTAGTCTGATGTAAGCAAACAGCGTAATGAGCTATTGAACATCATTGATGTAGTCAGAGTAGCTGTAGATCTATCTGAGAGGTCACAGGTCTCAGGTGGGTGTGTGTCTGTGCCTGTAGGTTAAGGACCCATGGACATGCAGTCTGTCAAGAAGCCTAATGTCTCTTACCTTGTTTAGTTACTGTAACTAACCAAGGTAGGTGTTGCCCCTGGTTACTGTGTTACCCCTGTCTGAGTAGCAGATAGTGACAGATCAACAGGGTTAACTAAGTACTCTGGTTACTGTGTTACCCCAGTCTGTAGTAGCAGATAGTGACAGATCAACTGGGTTAACTAAGTACTCTGGTTACTGTGTTACCCCTGTCTGAGTAGCAGATAGTGACAGATCAACCGGGTTAACTAAGTACTCTGGTTACTGTGTTACCCCAGTCTGAGTAGCAGATAGTTAACCCTGTTGATCTGTCACTATCTGCTACTCAGACTGGGGTAACACATAAACCAGAGTACTTAGTTAACCCTGTTGATCTGTCACTAAGTACTCTGGTTTATGTGTTACCCCAGTCTGAGTAGCAGATAGTGACAGATCAACCGGGTTAACTAAGTACTCTGGTTACTGTGTTACCCCAGTCTGAGTAGCAGATAGTGACAGATCAACAGGGTTAACTAAGTACTCTGGTTACTGTGTTACCCCAGTCTGAGTAGCAGATAGTGACAGATCAACCGGGTTAACTAAGTACTCTGGTTACTGTGTTACCCCTGTCTGTAGTAGCAGATAGTGACAGATCAACCGGGTTAAGTAAGTACTCTGGTTACTGTGTTACCCCAGTCTGAGTAGCAGATAGTGACAGATCAACAGGGTTAACTAAGTACTCTGGTTACTGTGTTACCCCTGTCTGAGTAGCAGATAGTGACAGATCAACCGGGTTAACTAAGTACTCTGGTTACTGTGTTACCCCTGTCTGTAGTAGCAGATAGTGACAGATCAACCGGGTTAAGTAAGTACTCTGGTTACTGTGTTACCCCTGTCTGAGTAGCAGATAGTGACAGATCAACCGGGTTAACTAAGTACTCTGGTTACTGTGTTTACCTTGTCTGTAGTAGCAGATAGTGAGACAAGTCTGTGAATAGGGTTAGCTAAATGAGATTTCAGAGGACCATTTTTAAGGAGCACTTTGATTTAATGCTCAATTAGCATGCACGCACGCACACACACTGGCGTGTGAGATCAATATCTTGTACTCCCACAGACAATAGTCCCCTTAGCAGAGAGCGTGCCTCCTCTAATTCAATATCAGAAAGGATGCCTGACGTGTGTGTGTGTGTGTGTGTGTGTGTGTGTGTGTGTGTGTGTGTGTGTCTGTCTGTCTGTCTGTCTGTCTCTGGAACTGGTTATGAAATCTAGAACACCATCTAACGTTTACAGAGTTTTATGTGTGTTTTATAGAAGCCTAAAGAAACATATTGTCACTCCATAGATAATGTTTGTTTTCCTGATATACAAGCATGAATATACAGCAGGGTTAGCCAACCCACCTCCTTGAGAGCTTGGTGTTCAGTCTCCAGGATCTTGATTAACTTAATTATGTGTGTTAGAGCAGGGCTGGAGCATAAGCCTGCAAACCCAGTAGCTACCCAGGAGGATGGTTGGCCACCACTGATATTCAGTTTGCATCGTTGGTTGCATATATAATATTTAAAGCATTCCATATTCTGCTCTACATCAGATAGCTATAGCATTTTCCTTCAAACACAGTATACCTGCATTCATATAGCCAGAGAGAGAGAGATAGAGAGAGATTACAAATTGATTGCATGCACATGAGGTCATGTGACTGTCTGTTAGGACTATCAGAACTAGTAACAACTTGTCCAAGAAGAGCGTTCATTTCTGTGTAATAGTGCTGCTCAGCTCTGTTGGATGATACCACCCCATGGTCAGCAGAACGAGGTGTGTCTGTTATCAGGGCAACAAGGTGTGTCCATTGTCAGGGCAACAAGGTGTGTCCATTGTCAGGGCAACAAGGTGTATCTGTTGTCAGGGCAACAATGTGTGTCTGTTGTCAAAGAGAGGTGGTGTTGCTGTTGTAGGAGATCTGGGGAATCCCGTTGCTGGAGTTGTCCAGGATCTCCTGTTAGAAACACACTCATGCATACATGAAAGCACACACACACACACACACACACACACACAAATTAGGAGAAATCAGTAGCAATGTGTGAGCACGCATGCATGCGAGCGTGTGTTTGTTTCTTACAAAAGATCCGTGTGTGTATGGTTCCTTCTCAGCCATCTCATGTGAGTGGTGCAGTGAGTGTTCTCTCTCCAGAAACATCCTCTGTTGTTCTGAGCTGGCCAGACGACAGGTCAACCAGGTAGAGAGAGTACAGGAAGAGATACCTACAGGAGAGACGGAGAAGGGGGAGAGAGACCTACTGAATTGAATGGTGCCAGAACTTAGTTGAATGTTACTGTACCACAGTTCATACTTTATAGCAGGTATTCAATAATAACCCTTTCATATACAGACAAAGATAGGTTTCATGCAGATTAGAGTTGTTGGGTCAGCATCGCCCTACTTCAACTACCTGGAGTAGGAATGAGTTCATTTGCCTGTAGTGTAACGTAATATAATGTTTAACTGTGTTTTGTAGCCTTTCGTAGCGTTGCATACCCAGGCAGGCAATGGTCATGGCTGCCAGGTGTAGCGAGCGGAGAGAGTCCGGTCGTCGTGCCAACGCCCGAACGAACTGGAAGTTGAGAATCCCTCCAATCAGACCACAGATACAGCAGGCTGAGAACAGAATCATCTAGAGAGAGAGAGAGAGAGAGAGAGAGAGAGAGAGAGAGAGAGAGAGAGAGAGAGAGAGAGAGAGAGAGAGAAAGGTTTAAATTATTGCACCTCCTCATACTGTAGCTACCTTGTCAGCAGGAAACAATACATGCTGAGATGGGAGGGAACGAGACGGAACACACCGTTTATAGTTTCCTACTGTATCACTGTAAATATTGTGCTTTTGTTGAATATTTCTTACAGAGCAAAATGTATTATTTACTGCATAGTTATCCTCTCCCACTCTCTCTCTCTCTCTCACACACACACACATTTCTGACTTTTCCTGGTAGCTCAGTTACAGTGAACTGACCACTAAGTATCCCCACACACTTTATTACTGTGTGTGTGTGTGTGTGTGTGTGTGTGTGTGTGTGTGTGTGTGTGTGTGTGTGTGTGCATGTGTGCGTGTCTGTGTGCGTGTGCTTGTGCGTGTCTGTGTGGTGTGTGTGGATACACACACGTCGGGATTCTAATGTTACAAATCAGAGCTCACTTTTCAGTCATTAGCCATCGTTTGGAAACACATCAGACTCCAGAGATACACTAACCTACCATAACCTAATCATCACACAGAGAGAAGAGAAGAGAAGAGGAGAGGATGGCTTTTACTAAAGTGAGATCGAATGACAGTGAGATTTGGAGCGTGAGAAAGAAGGTGGGATGGAGGGAGACAGAGGGTGATGCATAAGCCAGGAGATGGAAAGAGTGAAAGGAGAGGAAAGAGTGAAAGGAGAGGAAAGAGTGAATAACACAGAGTGAGGAAGGAGCAATTACTTTGGTATGGATCAGTCATTTACACCTCTGTGACTTCTGAGAGGAGGATAGGAGAGAGAGCCACCATTGGGAGGAACACGACCAAGGGTTCAAGGCTATTATGGAGCAAATCAGGGAGTTGGCTCATAAGCAGCCCGCCACCTCTGAGACCCCCCAACCACCCAGTAACCTTTTTACTATTAGTGGTGGGTTTGTACAGCCTACCCCGGCTCCCCGAGAACCCCGCTTACCACCTGCACAGCAATATTTTTGGGATCCTGGAACCTGCTCGGGTTTTCTTTCTCAGTGCTCCCTCATTTTTGAGCTGCAGCCATCTTTATTCCCTTTGGATCGGTCAAAGATAGCATATATTATTACGCTAATGTCGGAAAGGGTGCTCTCCTAGGCTACGGCAGTTTGGGAGCAACAATCCGCTATTTGTCGTGATCTGGAAGACTTCATGGAAGAGGAGAGGAAGGTTTTCGATTCTCTGGTATCCGGGAGAGCCGGCCTGAAAACTACTTGAATTACATCAAGACTCCCGTAGTGTGGCAGACTACGATGTAGATATTCGCACGTTGGCCGCCGAGTGTGCCTGGAATCCGGAGTCCCTATTCGATACCTTCCTTCACAGATTATCAGAGGTGATAAAAGATGAGCTAGCTGCTCAGGAGTTACCGGTGGACCTTGATTCCCTCACCATTAGGATTGATGGACGTCTACGGGAATGCAGGAGTGAGAGGAGGTCCATCCGCTATGGCTCGCTCACCTCCGAAAGAATCCAGAAGTCCCCGAAGGCTGTTTTTCCGAGAGGATCCGAGGCCACCCGACCTCCCTCGAGAATCACTGACGACGGGTGAGTTGGATACACCGGAACTTATGCAACTGGGAAGAGCTAGATTATCGCCTAGGGAACATTTGCACAGGCTAAGCTCCAATAGTTGTCTGTATTGTGGTGCTGTAGAGCATTACATAGCCACCTGCCCAGTGAAGAGACCTGAATCCTTAGTAGGTACAAGTACACTGGTGAGCCTGACTGGGAACCCTTTAATTCCCATTAACCAAAATCCTTTTTATTTGATCTTGCTGTGGGGAGACCAGTCTAAGTCTCTCCGGGTGCTCATGGACTCTGGCGCATATGAGACTTTCATGGACGCTATCCTGGTATCGGAACTAAGTATTCGTACTCAACTCCTCTCCGTTCCCATGGATGCCAGGGCACTGGACGGCCGCGCCTTTGGAAGAGTCACGCACAGCACAGTTCCCGTTATTCTGCGGGTATCTGGTAATCACAGTCAATACAGCTTCTCCTCATTGAATCTCCCCACGTCCCTGTTGTCTTGGGATTTTCTTGGCTCCAGAAGCACAACCCCGATATTGACTGGACATTCACATTGCCTGAAGGCGGTGCAGGCTTCCCCGGAACGTCTACCTTCAGGTTTGAATACGGTCTTGGATCTCTCTGCCATTCCCGCAGAGTACCATGAGCTCCAGGAGGTTTTCAGCAAGGCTCGCTCGTGCTATCTCCCTCCCTCCACATTGTCCTTACGATTGTTCTATTGACCTCCTCCCGGGCACCACACCGCCTCGAGGCCGGCTATATTCCCTGTCTGGTCCTGAGACCATGACCATGGAGAAGTACATCGAGGACTCTCTGGCTGTTGGGAGCGTTCGCCCTTCTGCCTCTCCTGCTGGTGCAGGATTCTTCTTTGTGGGGAAGAAGGACAAGACCCTGCGTCCATGCATTGATTACCGGGGCTTCAATGACATTACGATCAAAAATTGGTACCCTTTACCACTCCTCTCCTCAGCTTTCGAACCTCTCCAGGGGGGCTACCATCTTTTCCAAACTGGACCTTCGGAATGGCCACCACCTTATGTGTGGAAGACGGCTTTCAACGCTGCCAGTGGACACTATGAGTACCTGGTCATGCCGTTTGGACTCACCAACTCGCCCGCTGTCTCCCAGGCCCTGGTCATCGATGTGCTCTGGAACATGTTGAATCGTTTTGTTTTTGTCTACCTCGACGACATCCTAGTTTTCTCTCGTTCTGCCCAGGAATACATTCTCCATGTTCGACATGTCCTTCAGCGCCTCCTGGAAAATCCGTTGTTTGTAAAATCTGAGAAGTGCAAGTTCCACCGCTCCATTATCTACTTTCTGGGATATATCATCACTGAAGGGAATGTTCAGATGGATCCGGAAAAGGTGAGAGCGGTGGTGGATTGGCCCCAGACCACAACCCGGGGTGCAGCTACAACGTTTCTGGGGTTTGTTCATTTCTACCGCCATTTCATTCAGGGCTACAGCAACCTGGCAGCCCCCCTCTCTGCACTTACCTCTCCCAAGGTACCATTCACATGGTCTCTAGCAGTGGACAAGGCTTTTGGGGACCTCATCCATCCAGACCCGACTCGTCAGTTTGTGGTTGAGGTTGACGCTTCCGACATGGAAGTAGGGGCCGTCCTTTCCCAGCAATCCGTCTAGGACCAAAAGCTTCATCCCTGTGCCTTCATGTCCCATCATCTCAACCCTGCAGAGAGGAACTATGACATTGGGAACCGGGAACTCCTAGCGGTTAAGATGGCCTTGGAGGAGTGGAGGCACTGGCTGGAAGGGGGAGAAGATCCATTTTTGGTGTGGATTGACCATAAGAATTTAGAATACCTCCGCACTGTCACGCACCTCAACCCAAGGCAAGCTCGTTGGGCCCTGTTATTTAATATGTTCAATTTCACCATCTCCTACCGAAATCATGAAGCTGGACGCTCTCTCCCATCTGTACAGTTCCACTGCCACTCCCTCTGAATCTGAGACCATCTTCCCTGCCTCTTATTTGGCAGCTTCAGTTGTTTGGGGTTTTGAGGCTCTGGTCCGCAAGGCACAATGTTCCCAGCCGGACCCTGGGGAGGCTAGGGCTAACCGGATGTTTGTTCCTGATCCGGCCCGGCCTCATGTCCTGGAATGGGCTCACTCCTCCAGGCTTACCTGTCATCCTGTGGCTCATCGTACCATGGCTTTCCTCCGACAATGCTTCTGGTGGCCCACCATGGCTCCTGATGTCTCGGCCTTTGTCGCCGCATGCATGATGTGTGCTCAAAGCAAGACTCCGCGGCAAGCTCTGTCTGGCCTCCTATAGCCACTCCCTGTCCCTCATTGCCCCTGGTCCCATATTTCCCTGGATTTCGTCACTGGGCTTCCTCCGTCAGACGGTAACACCACCATTCCGACAGTGTTGGATAGGTTTTCCATAGCCGCCCATTTCATCCCTCTTCCCAAGTTACCTTCAGCCAAGGAGATGGCCCAGCATGTCTTCCGAATCCATGGACTCCCGGTTGACATGGTTTCAGATCAGGGTCCTCCGTTCTCGTCCTGATTCTGGAAGGTGTTCTGCATCCTTATCGTGTTGTCAGCCATTCTGTCCTGCGGGTTTCATCCCAAATCCAACGGCCAGTCGGAGTGAGCCAATCAAGACATGGAGACGACACTCGGTTGTCTCGTTGCTAGTAACCCCACCAACTGGAGCCAGCAACTGGTCTGGGTGGAATATGCTAGGAACACTCTTTCCTGCTAGGCTACTGGACTCTTCCCCTTCGAATTCTTCATTGGGTATCAGCCTCCGCTCTTCCCAGAGCAAGAAGTTGAGGTCAACACACCCTCAGCCCAGATGTTCGTCCACCGCTGTTGGCATACCTGGAAAAGAGCTTGGGCGGCTCTTCTCAAGACCACCTCCAGGTATCATCGACAAGCTGACCGCCACCAGACTCTGGCTCCCCGCTATTGGGTCGGGCAGAGGGTATGGTTGTCCACACGGGACCTGACCCTCCGGGTGGAATCCTGCTAACTTTCCCCCTGTTTCATTGGTCCTTTCCCCATTTCTAGAGTCTTTAGTCCCACTGCTGTTCGTCTGCTGTTACCCTCCGTGTTCACCCTACTTGTCATGTGTCCAAGATTAAGCCCTTGTCTCACAATCTTTTGTCTTCTGTTTCTAGGCCCACCCCCCCATGTCATCGACGTTCATCCTGGACATCCTGGACCCGGCCCTCATCACCAACTTTCACAGCCGGCACCCCGGTCAGCCAGCTATGCGCTGGGGGGGGGGGTTACTGTCACACCCTGATCTGTTTCACCTGTCTTTGTGATTGTCTCCACCCACCTCCAGGTGTCACCCGTTTTCCCCATTAGTCCCTGGGTATTTATTCCGGTGTTATCTGTGCCTGTTGCCAGTTTGTCTTGTCTTGTCAAGTCAACCAGTGTGTTTTTCTGTGCTCCTGCTTTTCTTTTCTCTCTTTTGCTAGTCCTCCCGGTTTTGACCCTTGCCTGCCTTGACTCTGAACCCGTCTGCCTGACCATACAGCCTGCCCTGACCTCAAGCCTGCCTGCCACTCTGTACTTCCTGGACACTGACCTTGTTTATGATCTCTTACCTGCTCCTTGGATTATAATAAATATCAGACACTCAAACCATCTGCCTCACGTGTCTGTATCTGGGTCTCGCCCTGTGACCTTATATAAACAGAGAGTACACAGTGGCAGAATACCT